>NW_020229998.1:0-155000 GCF_003227715.2 Harpegnathos saltator | reverse complement strand
CGCCGTGTAAACACGGCCATAGATTCCTTTTATCTCGGCAAAGGGGCTCCTATTTTTCTTCCTTCCCGTATCGAACGACTTTCTACGGTGCGCGCGCCCTCAGACTTGGTTTACCCTCCGGCCGGATACGGTTCTTTGAGAGAGCACCACGCGAGAGAGCCGAGTATCCGCCGGGTATCCGAAACATTTTCCCAGCCATCCGCGTGATGATCGTAAACATTCGGCACGATACAGCCAATACGTCTTTATAAAACAGTGTTTGGGCCCTGGAAGCGCGCGCGCGCGAGAAAGAGAGAGAGAGAGAGAGAGAGAGACGGAGAGGAACGAAGCGCGCGATGACGAGAATCCGTTGTTTTCGCGCTGCACGCGCGAGAGAGCCGAGAGAGTACGGCCGGTCTAGAGAAGGCGAGGCGAAAATTAGAATGTCTCTCATAGATTCGCGAATATGGCTCAGCAGGGAAATGCGCTCTCTCGTACTTCGTATTGGATATTCAAGCCAGCCGAATTCCGATTGCCTTCGATATTCCAAACGTGTCTTTCGCGTCTCATTTGTCTGCCACGAATGGAATGGAGAATCGGCGCCGCGTGTGGATTTTTTCCTTTATTTTTTTTCAGTCTGTTTTTCCGACGCGGATTTTTTCTAGACCGGGTGTGTTAATATCTCGCGACGAGATGTAAACGAGTGGAAATTTCGCCGGCGGTAAATCTCGAAGACGGCGAGAAACGCGCGCGCGCGCCCGCCGAACGGAAATTCGAGCAACGAACGATATCAATTATTCGCCTCGCGAGGCGAACTTGACGTCTCAAAGTACCTCGGCACCCGCGACAACTTGTCCGGGGAAAGAAAGGGGAGTTTTAATCGCGAGTCCGCCGGCTTAATGCAGATACTTTGCGCGGAGTGTCTCTGAGCGCTGCTGCAGGCAGTTTTAAGGATCCCTCGGAAAAGTAAATTAACTAATGGAAATGCAATCCTAACGATCTCCCTCGGCTACCTCGTGCATCTTTTTCCGCGCTCTTGTCCGGCAACGTGGCCGTTATCAAGTCACGCTTGGCTCTAGCGCTCTCTATCTCTCCTCTCCTCCCCCCCCCTCTCTCTCTCTCTCTCTCTCTCTCTCTGACATTCTTGTTTGGCACTCAATGTATCTCTCTAATTTTTTGAGAGGATGCGCAGGAAAGCGCGGACGCCCGCGGGATAGGCTATTTATACGCGCTAAAAGAAAGGTCTTGGTGAAAACTCACCACGGCACTCTTTTGCAACGGGTTCTTCTTTCGCTCCTCTCTTATGCTATGCGGAGCGAAAATAATGCGACGCATTATTTTGCCATATCAAAGAGCTCGTGTGATTTTTATCAGGAGCGAGCGCGCACGATAGTATCGACCAGCGGCGGCGGTTCGATGTAAAACTAGGTTGAGAGGCGAGCGAGCGGATAAAGAGGAGGAGAGAGTGAGAGGGAGGACGGGAGGGAGGGAGGGAGGGAGCGGACGAGATATCGCTTGTTTCTCTATTGGAAATCAGCCCATGGTAATCCATTAAAATGATGCGGGCTAAAGCACCATATATCGACATGACCCGTAACATATTTAGGTGGCTACGACGACGAATAATGTTCACAAATTATCTATAAGCGTATTTGGCCGGATATAATTATTCATATTGAAATGAGCTACGCGCGCGCGTGCGCGTGCAGATATTTTGCGAGCTTTATCCCGCCTGCATCGATTGTGCACGCGTCATAAACACGTTGCGCGAAATACGTAAAGTACGAAAAGGGCACGTCGACAATTAAAAAAGAGAGAAAATCGCGGGGCGGAGGATCAAAGAGGAGAGCGCTCGGTGTGTGGTGTAGCGACGCGACATTTTACAGAGAAATCGACATTTTACAGAGCCCATTCGCGCGGTGTGGAGAGCGAAGGATATCGCTTGGGTGTTCGCAAATACCGAAACTGCTGCACCGGCTTATCGTTCCGATAGAGTCGCGTATTTGACGGTATCGAGTATCGGCCGACTCGACGATATCGCGGAAAGTCGCGAAAAGCCTGCGTAAGATGGACCGAACGGACGAAACAAAATCAGCTGCGCGCGTTAAGAAAATGCGACGGCCGATAAAACGTGATGGATGTTGCGTGAAACGCGCCGGCGGATCCGACCTACGCGCAATACCAATCGATATGATGATCAGATCCGCGGAAGAGAATGCGTCCGGAGAGTGTGTGTATGTGTGTGTGTGTGTGTGTAATATATTCTCTCTCCCTCTCTCTTTCCCGACAAATAAAGTGGCTGCAATTAATCGACACGCACTTTTGCACAAAGTGGATCGCACCCAATAATTTATCACTCGTCACGGTTCTATCGAGCGCGCAGCAG
This sequence comes from Harpegnathos saltator, assembly GCF_003227715.2. Lineage (NCBI taxonomy): Eukaryota > Metazoa > Arthropoda > Insecta > Hymenoptera > Formicidae > Harpegnathos > Harpegnathos saltator. The sequence continues at coordinate 152,635 of NW_020229998.1, read as the reverse complement.
TTTTGTAGGGCTGGTTGAGCGGTGGCGAGTGCGCGGGATCGATTTGATATCATTGTTGGCGCCACGCTGCAATGGTTAATACCTGAGCCTATTAATACGCGCGGACTCTTTCCCCTTCCCCCCCCCCTTGCCGGCGCTCGGCATGAAATCGCTAACAAAATCAGAAACGTACGCGTGCGCGCGCGTTGAGAGCGCACGGCAAATCGACACTTGGCAAAAATCAACGGATAAATTCGTTGCCCCGGCGGTATCCAATTTGAGCGATTTAAATAGGTTTGCGACGGGCGCGCGCGAGTGCGTGTGAGTGTATGCACGGTACGTACATACACGTAAATGCGCGCGGTGCGGGACTCGATTGTGCTTTAATGACCGACGGAATGGACGGATGCGCGAATACGGTTCGCCGCAGAATAACATGTAATAATATTTGATGACGATGGGACGAAATGTCACTGCATAAATACGAGGTCGTGCGCGCGCACGCGCGCGCTCCGGAAACACTTTAGCGCTTACACAGTTATGGCTTTAAAAATATTCCGGTAACGAGTCGGCTCGCAGGCTCCGATCACGGCATCGCCGTGTCGCCCGTCCGTTCCGGCGTTTCGTTGTCGTCGAAAACTGCTTTTGTACGAGTATACGAAAGCGCGCGAATTAATTATACTCTTTAAAAAAGGAAAAAACAGAGAGAGAGAGAGAGAGAGAGAGAGAGAGGGAGGGAGGGAGGGAGAGAGGGAGAGAGATGGACTAAAGATGAAGGAGGAAAACGTGGCACGCAGTTGCATCACGCTGTTAAATCAGCCGAGAAAATCCACAAGCGTCTCGTGGTTCAAAGCGCGGGATAATTAGACGAGACGTCTAATTGGAGGTTAAGGGACAAAGAGAGGAAAAAAGAGAAGAGGAAAGAAAAGAAATCACACACAGGAAAGAAAAGAAATCACACACTGCAAAGAACGCGTGGCTGAGAGCGCGTCGCTCCGACACAGTCGCCCCTCTGTAGCATAGCGAGAAAATATTAGGATCCGTTTGATCCCCGGTGTGAACTTCCTCCTTGGGTTGGTTCTCTGATAACTTGAAAATGTTCAACATTAAATATCTCGATAAGTAACTCCGCCAAACTAAAGTTCTTCATCAAGGTAAATTCCCTTTGAAATTAACCGGCAAGTTTTATTTTAGTTACACACTTGTAGCTCTCGGTTCACCAAACCGCTCTTTTAATTTCGACGTTTTCTTCCTTCCTTTTCTCTCTCTCTCTCTCTCTCTGTCTCTCTTCTCTCTCCCTCCCTCCCTCTCCCTCTCCCAATTAGGCCGTATCGTCGAAATTTTCGCCGAGCGGAAATCATGCGTATTCTCGTGCACTCGCGCGCCCCCGTCCTTCTTCGCGCGTTCTGCGAGCGACGCAATAATCGGCGGTCATCACCGTCAGCGTGAGCTCTCGTTATCTAATCGCACGCAAATTGGGCCGCGGTGCGAAAGGACCAAAGCAAGGACCATTTTCGATTCGGGTAATCCGGAATTAACCGATTTCGTTGAGCGCGCGACTCAATGATAGAGCGCGCGCACTGGTGAATAAGCACGCGGCCGGGGTGCGCGGGGCGGGGGGCCGTCGAGGGTCGGACGAGCTTCGCCGACCGCAAATAATGTGACGGCAATTAATTGAGATAGCTCGAGGCTCGGAATACGGGGATAGAATGTATACAGAGTGTTCTGGAATCGTCGACCTTAATTTCAACGGCGGATCCTTCCGACCCATTAAATCGCGAGAGCTTTAAATCCAGGCGGAACTTGGTCCTTGTCGAATTTTGACTTTGGCCCGTATTATTATTATTATTATTGCACCGGCACGTTTGTGCGAGGTCGAGCGTTAAACAGAGCGTGAGGAAGGACGCTTTTCTCTGAGCATCGGCCTCGGACAAATTCAGTCCTGTCAATTCGGTTCGGACAAGATGTCCCTTTTCTTTCTCTCGTTGCAATCCAAACTCGAACATTCTATATATATATATATATATATACACGTAGGCAGTCTGAAAAGTTCTCGACCTGACACATACATGGCATTAGAAACTGTCAAACTATAATTGTATTGAAAAGTGGCATCCCTAATAATATAAACCCATGTAAAATTTTATTCGATCTGTCAAATCATTCGAGTAGTAGCACCAGTTGAAAAAGCTTTGTGCAAGATGGATGCCGGATTTGCTGACAATTGACCAAAAACGCATTCGAATGCGTATTTTTCAAGCGTGTTTGGATCGTTTGAAGCAAAATAAAATGGACTTCAAGCGTCGTTTCATAACTATTGATCAAACTTGGATCCACCACTGGGATACACCAGAGCGAAAAGGATTCCTTCCGGAATCACACTTTAATGATGGTATTGAATTATTGGAAAAACGTCGGAATAAATGTATTGAAGTTTCAGGAGATTATATTGAAAAATAATTTCATATTTCACGGCAAAAAGAGTTTTCTTTCATTGTTAGGCCGAGAACTTTTCAGACTGCCCTCGTATATTCTATATATATATATATATATATATTGTATAGCAGGGGGCGTCGACGCGGCGAGCCATTATAATCGTCCAAACGGCCGATGGAACAGGCGCGACACGTGTGCGCGGACGCTCGTTCCGCACTATTTATGCAAATTCGCGGCCGCCTCTAATTGAGTTCCACCTGCTGATGAGCAATAAAGAGCCGCGTTTTGCGACGCGCGGTTTTGTTTAATTGCGTTAAACGCGCGCATAGAGCGTATTGGCCGGCGGGGGAGGAGGGCTTATCGCGCGAATGTGCAACGGCGGCGGTGGTGAGGATACGTGTATCCTCCTGCCGAATAACGGACGATTCGATCGGTCGCCTCGTCGATTTCACGGCAATGCGCGCCGCTCGATCGTTTTTAAGTTACATTTCCGCTCGTATCGACACGCAGAAATGGTCGCCGGTCGAGAGGAACGCCGGTAAGAGCAATCTGTATATTATACTCTGAGAGAGAGAGGGGGAGATGCGGTCGACCGCACATTTTAAACACACAATTGCGGCGGCGATTTATCGTTCATCCATTGACGCGCCGATAAATGCCGCTAGAAATTAATGTTGTCGTCCGCGTAAATGGCGTGTTGCCAAGTGCCGATACTTAGTAATAAGATACATGCATGCGTTCACGCGATCGCACGCGTGTGCATGATGACACGATTCTCGACGCTTGATTCGCCGATGCACTTTGGTAACAACAAAGCCAGTCACGTACGCGACTTTGGCCGTATCGCCGTGCCGACATTTTTATTGCATATATACGCGCGCACATGGTGCGTATCGCATACTCTACGAAATCTCGTCCGACATAAAAACTTCGTTATTAAAGCTCCCGCTCTCCTTTCTCCGTGCTCGTATCTTGACTGACGACGTCGGCTGCGAGAAGCTGCGAATCGAGAGTCAGAATTAATCGAACGATGATACTCGCGATCGTTTCGTCAAATATTCCGGAAGCTTGCCTCTTGCTCCGTCGAGAGCGTTCCAATCAGTCTCTCGCAAGTGCCGCCTTTTCAAAGATATCTTTTTACATCTCAACGCGCTTTGCCGGAATCGTGAGCGCGTATTTCGTCGCTGCCAATGTCGCTCAAGTCAAGATGGCCGCGGCGAGGAAACGTTTAAAATTAAACGTTCGAAATTTATCGAAAAGTTCACGTACGCCACGTAGAGATACCCGCTACGTCGAAATTCTCTTCAGAGAAGCCTCCCTGCGAAAATGTCGAACAGCGCGCGCTGGTGGATCGACTAAGACGCGCTCGCGCGGCACCGACCGCGTAAAATCGAGGGATTTCACAAGTGCTATGCGTAATCGCGTGGCGTAATCGCGGAGGCGTCGTCGGTAGTCGAGGAAATGCATCAATTTCCGGCGCTTGTCGTCGCATCGGTCGTTTCTCGCCGGGAGAAACCAGTGTCACGTAATGCCAGCCGGAATCACCACAGCTGCAACCCCGCGTCTCCGAGTTGTAACCCCTGCTTCGTCGCTTTCGCGTCAGCCTTCTTTTCTCTCTCCTTTTCTTTCTACGCTTGCGGTTCACACCGTCGCGACACACGTCGCCATACTTGCGCGCGTTAAACACGCGAAGTCAAGCTACTTTGTTGTTGTTAGCTAATGTTCCTTCTTTTTTCTTCCCTTTATGATCCTATTGACAGAGTGAGAGAGAGAGAGAGAGAGAGAGAGAGAGAGAGAGAGGGGGGGGGAAGGGAGAAATCGAACGGTTTTTGTCGCGTATCGAGTCCCGACGACTCGAACGATTCACTGTTGTAGTAATCGTGTTTCTCGCCGGAATCGACGGAAATAAGCCGGGACCGTCGAGGCGCGCGAATGGCAGGTGAGGCGCGTAAATCGAAAATACTCGGCGTTACAACGCACTTAGCGCATGCACCGGCGAGAGCCAGCAGCCGGAAGGGCCGTTTGAGCTATTCCCAAGTAAAATAAGCGCGCCGTGACGGCCGCTGAATCGGCCCGTAGGCGTAACTGGGAAAACTTTTAAGTCGAGCACTTCAAACTATCCCAACAGTGAGATCAAAGGCGGCAGAAATATCGAACACGCAAATAGCTCGGTCGAAGTTGGCTCGCGCTCTGTCGTCTCTCTGTGTTTTTAAGTCTATATTAAAATCACTGAGAAGAAGAAAGAGAGAGAGAGAGAGAGAGAGAGAGAGAGAGAGAGAGAGAGAGAGAGAGAGAGAGAGAGGGCAGGAGGCGGAGTAATTAAGCAAGTTTCTATCGCGTTAGCTTATATCACCCCGTAAGCATAAGAGTAATTACGTACTCGGTGTTTTCCGTTTCTCTGCGCGCTCAGGAAAAGAACACACACGGGCTCTCTCTTCCCAAGAGGGAGAGAGAACAAGAGAGAGAGAGAGAGAGAGAGAGAGAGAGAGAGAGAGAGAAAGAGAGAGAGAGAGAGAGAGAGAGAGGATACAGGAATAAATACCTCCTACTCTCCTCCTCCTCCTCCTCCTCCTCCTCCTCCTCCTCCTCCTCCTTCTCCGTCGGGCTCGCCCTTTCTTTTCGTCGAACGCCGCAATGCGGATCTCTCCGCGATCTCTCCGCGCTCTTTCTCCGCGCCGCGACATGTCCAGGGTCGGGAGAGAGCACATACAGCCGTAAAGAAATAGAAATTTACGGACTACTATAGCGCGTGTAAGCTGAAGTATGTAACACGCGTGTCCCCGCGGCGCATGTATGTACACGCATATACTTTCCGCGCGACGGCGCGAAATAAAAGGGGCCCGAGATATAAAGTTTTTCGTATGGCCGCGGCTTTTCCATGATATTCCATCCGCTGTACGAGCGCGCGCGGTCATAATACGACGTCGAAGGGCCGACTACGCTTACGATGTTTGTCCATAAAGACGTTCGCGACGCATTTCTTCAAGCATTCGGATGGCAAGAGAAGAAAAGAAAGAGGGAGCGGCACGGAGTCGAGACACGTAAAGTTTAGGCTAATAACAGTTTCGTCGGCGAAAGTTTCTCGTCTGCGCTGCGAGCCGATTTGACGACCTCTCTCTCTCTCTCTCTCTCTCTCTCTCTCTCTCTCTCTCTCTCTCTCTCTCTCTCTCTCTCTCTCTCTCTCTCTCTCTCTCTCTCTCTCTCTCTCCCCCTCCGCTCTCTCTCTCTCTCTCTCTCTCTCTCTCTCTCTCTTTCTCTGTCTCTGTCCTCCATCTCTCCCGCAGCGGCGCACGCTCGCATTATGCAAAGGGCGGCGATAAATTTGATCGGGAATTCGCGCTGCTAAAATATTTTCGCACAGCTCTTGTTACTATCGTGTACACTCGCCTTTACCGTGTCCCGTGTTTCGGCCGGCGTTCACCGACAGCGGCGGCTAAAATGGCCGCACGTCCGTGGCCGTGCCATGTTCGTGCGGAGAGACCGCATGTAGCCGGCGGCGGAAGCAGTCCAATCAGAAAAGACCAGCCCGATGGAGTCGCTCGTAATTAAATCCGATCTGAATGCGATCTCGCAAAACTTCCGGACGTTTATCTGTCCCTTCCCCGTTCGGAGCCGCCATTGCCCGCTCGGCGCATCTTGCCTGATTACCTCTTCCCAATTTATTGCACCTTGAATTGCAAAGCGAGCTGCGAGCGCTCTCACGTCTGCATCGCCAGCTGTGCTTTCTTATTCTCCGTGAATCACGCCCGTCGCGTCGCCCTAAGTCGCCCCGCGCCCCGCGTTCGGGATACTTCTCGTCGCGGCCGTCGAATCTCCGCTAAGCGGGGAGAGATTAACAAGCGTTGTCCGGCGATTTCGCCGTCCGGGATAACCGAGTCCGATTTCGCCAGGAAATCTCCATCTTCACGCTCGGTTAGCATCCTTAGCTGGCCCGGTCTCGTTGAGTCGCGCCGACGTCGCGTCGTTTGAACAAATACGACGGCGAATCGGGCGCAATTTCAGTCGCAAGCTTCGATCGCGCGCGAGCCTCGTAAGCCCGCCCGATCCGCGAGATATTCAACATCGAAGAGCGGAGGTCCAATAAAGATGGCGTGATACCCGGCAATTGCGGGCCGAGCCGAGGGAAACGCGGCTACGGAGTCGGCGAACCGTACGGTCGTCGGCCAATCATTCTGCTAAACAGGGCCAACTTCTGCGGGTTATCATACGGTCTCTCTCTCTTCCCAACTCCAGCCTGGCGCCGGACATTTTTTTTTTGGTAAATACATAGAAAAGAGTACACCTCACCGATTTTTTTCATTTTGAAATATGTTACAAAGGATGAAATTCTGAGTGACTTTTCCTAGTACAATTATATGGGGGTCGTTTGTAGTTTCTGAGATATTTGACTTTAAAGTTTTATAATTGTACGTTAAAGTATATTCGAAGCAGAGGTAAATATATAGAAAGGGGTACACCTCGTTGGTTTTTTTCATTTTGAAATACGTTACAAAGGATGAAATTCTGAGTGACTTTTCCTAATACAATTATATGGAGGTCGCTTATAGTTTTCGAGATATTTGATTTTAAAGTTTTGGAATTTTGATTATCCTGGAATTAAATTCCAGATATCATAAGCTGACGTTATTTACAGTAGAATCCAAACAGTTAATGCAAACATAGTGTATACGTAGAAATATAGGAAACAGTACATATAAGCGGGAGAGAAAAAAATCCTAACCTAACCTAGGTTATTGCATCTTTATATATTGTTGGGCGATGTTGAAAAGATCTCCTTAAAAGCCACAACACCTAATTATATGCAGATATTATAATAAGTTAAGTTGAGCCAGGTGATAGATCTTAAGAGAACTTTTTTCAACAATGTCCAAAAATATATAAAGATGCAATAAGTTAGATTGACTGTTCCCTATATTTAAAGTGAATGAAAACTGCTTGTCTACTTCAAGTATACTTCAACGTACAATTATAAAACTTTAAAGTCAAATATCTCAGAAACTATAAGCGACTCCCATATAATTGTATTAGGAAAAGTCACTCAGAATTTCATCCTTCGTAACATACTTCAAAATGAAGAAAATCGGTGAGGTGCACCCTTTCCTATATATTTACCTTTTTTTTCTCCGTTCATTGTCCGGGAACTTGGGCGCAGCGGGAGTAACGATGTAGATATTTCTCAATCAGACGGCGCTGAGAGGTACTGCCGCTGCGAAACATCGCAGCGCTGCGCTACGGAGAGGTAAAAAAAAGTGACGCAACACGAACCGGGTTGGACGAACTCACTTTTAGAGCTGGCTCACTGTTCGCGTTGATTTTGTTATCGGCCGAATTTCGACCCGTAATTTTTTCCGCTTGTGCGGAGAAAACCCGAGATTCGCTCTTCGCGCCTGTTTCACTTGCGTTAAAGAGATTACGTCATTGAAATAGACAAATCGCGGAAATAACCTCACTTCCGGCCGCTCGCCGCTTCCTCCTCCCGCGCGAGGCTGCGAGAGTAGTCGCAGCAATCGAGCGAGCCATTGAGAGAGAGAGAGAGAGAGAGAGAGAGAGAGAGAGAGAGAGAGGAGAGAGAGAGAGAGAGAGAGGAGAGAGGAGAGAGAGAGGAGAGAGGAGAGAGAGAGAGAGAGAGAGAGAGAGAGAGAGAGAGAGAGAGAGAGAGAGAGAGAGAGAGAGAGAGAGAGAGAGAGAGAGAGAGAGAGAAAGAGAGAATGATGTCGTTACGAAGTGTTACGAAACTGGAGCGCTGCTTTTCCCTGCAACATCGCTAGGGCTGCGCCAAGTCGCGAGCGTGCTTCTTATGCGCGAGCTACCGCTGAGCTGCAGCAAGTCGCATGGAAATTGAACGGAATTGCTTGACGACGTTAGGCTCGGCCGTTACGTGTCTCACTCGCCGCGTCTTCTCGCGAACGTGCCTTCTGTAGATGAGACGCGTAACTTTGGCGGCACGCAATCTTCTGCAGCGTTGCGCGCGCGTATCGCGTATTGTGTTGGCGAGGCGGAAAAAAGGGCTTGCGAAAAAACAGAGAGATCGAGAGACCGAGGGGAAGCCAGAGAGGCCGCAGGGGCGAAACGAGAAGGCAAATCGAGCGAGATCGAATCGAGCGGCGCGGGACGACGCGCGCGCGCGCGCGCGCGTTTCAATCGCCGGTCGCGCCGGTTGCCAAAACCGTTGTTGTACATACACCGCGACTGTTTTCCATTCAGCAGCGGAAATGGTCTTACGCTTAAACGTATCCGGTCGAGGGTAACGTAGCGTAGAATCGCCTAGTAACGACATCGATGTACAATTATGACGAGCAATCCGTGAGTTATCGAGTTTCAAAGTGCGCGAGTGAATTAACCGCATGGATTGGCCCGACCCGGCCCGACCGGCGCGCGGTGGACGGGCGGATTTAGCCAGGCAGGCAGGCTGGCAGGCGGGCAAGCAGGCAGGCAGGCAGGCAGGCAGGCAGGCAGGCAGGCAGACAGGTCGAACTTGGTCGTTCCGAAACTTCGATAACTCGCGATCGCGGGGGAGGATCATTGCCAATAATACACAATCGCGTCCGCCGATTTGTAACGCGCAACCGAGAACACGATTTCGCGCCCGCTCCGCTCGCCTGCCGCTTCGTCACCTGCTGCGCGCGCGACCTTCGACCTTTGCGTACGCCGCTGCACGGCCGAGATAGCCAAGCCTGCGCTTTCGGTGAATCGCGGCGGGCATAAAGTTGATTAAAAACGCGGGAACGGAGCAAACGGTAACGACGGATCGTAACGAAACTCGGAGAAATCGAACGTCCGGAAAGAGAGAGGAAGAAAAAGAGTAAGGGAAAGAGAGAGAGAGAGAGGGGGGGGGGAGAAAAAGAGATATCTTTGGAATCGGCTCTTGATTACGAGAATCCGATTACGCAACGGAATCTAATTAAAAGAGGAGCGCAGATGAAATATTGTAACGAGTTGAGTGAGATGGAGCCGGGAGAAGATGAAAGGGAAAGGGAGGGAGGAAAGAACGCGAGGCATCTCGCTAAAAATGAACGACGCTTCTTTGTCGCGCGTATACCCGAGCGTAATACCTAAATATACCTTACAATGGACGTTATACAGCGCTTGATGATACCAGTGCGTCGTGACTCTCCGATTATTAATGTTTGCCGAAGCTCGATAAATTAGCCGGCGACTTGTGAAGCTGCGTCGTTACGCGCTTGTACGTTTTTACGAACACACAAGAGCGCGCGCGCGCGCGCGCAATTGCGACGGATTTCGCCTGTGTCTGGTCCCGTTCTCGAACATGCGCCGCAACGCGGATCGAAGACCGAGTATTCCGATATGCGCGTATTGATTTGCCTGTTGCGAATATGGACCAATAACCGGTTTCCCATGTAGCCGGGTAAATAGGAAGGTTGTATGCGCCGTATGGAGAAAGCCCGGACGCGCGCGCGGCAAGATATTGTCCGCTCGTCTGTTTATTGGACTGACTGATACGTCGTCTGTCATCCTGCGTCATGTCGTCCGTTTGATACGAGTGTTGCGAACTGTTCAACATCGCGCGTAAACCTCTCGCTGCCGCCTCGCCGCGCGTCCTCTCCGTGCGCCACGCGAATTTAATCAAGCTTGTTTAATTAACCGTCTTTCAAACCTTTAAGTCCCCCGCGTCTCCCCCGGCCCTTTCCGCCGACATGAAAGATGCGAGCAATGCTCCTCGTCGAGGGGTCGGAGGAGAAGGGGTCTCTCGTCTTTTTGAAGACTCTGAGCACGAATTGACGCGCAAGACGTGGCGCGCGTTGCGTTATTGCGCAGCCTCAGTGAGAGAGATGTCACACACGAGACACTTTTTTCTCTCTCCTTTCCTTCTTTCCATGAGCCTCGCGACGCGCGTATCCGATAGGAGAATTTTCTTGCGCGCTAATTCCCGGAAGATGAATCCTTCCCGGTGGCTGCTGGCTACGTTCGGAGGTTCATCGGGGTGAAAATCCCGCGGTTTCTCTCTCTCTCTCTCTCTCTCTCTCTCTCTCTCTCTCTCTCTTCCTTCCAGCGACTCGTCTTTCTTTGATTCTACATTCTTCCTTTTGTCACTCGTTCTCCTTTCTTTTGTCACTCACTCGCGGTTGCACCGACGCATCGAGAGAGAGAGAGAGAGAGAGAGAGAGACGCGAATTGCGGTGGCGTCCTCGTTGGCAGCACACGCGCAGCCACTTGAAACACGCGTGGGCGGCGATGGCGGTTATCATCAGTTTCCTGTCGCCGAGCGACGGCAGTTCGCCAGCTCGTCCGATTCGCAATCGCGCCGGTCGATCGGAGCGGGACGCGAACTTCATCTCGTGCGTGACACAAAGACGGCGCACGCGGCCCGCCATTGTATCGTCGCCGATACCTATTCCGCTGCCACTTGCTTCGGCCGGCGCGAAAGGCAGTGTCAACGACAGAGAAGCCCTCGAGAGAAGCGAGCCTCCCGATCGAGCGGAAATAACGGCCGAAGAATCGCCCGGCGATCTCTCTCTTTTTCTCGTCCCCTGCCCCTCGCCGCCCCTGCGCCGTCGCTCCCTCGGGCTCTTTTTCATCGGGAGCTTTTTCATCTTCTTTCATTCGACTCCGCCTTCCTCCTCTCGCGGCAGCTTGCCTCCCTCGCGTTGTTCCTTCGACAGGTCGCGATAGGGGATCGCGGTCGGACAGAAGGAGGCCTCGATGCGCCGCGGTTTTAAATCACGAAGATTAAATGACGATGCTGATAGACCGGCGCGGGACACCTCGATCTCTCTTCGATCGTCGAATTGGACAAATGGCCTTTCTCACCACGAGAAAGGCCGCGGAGCGGGTGGAGCGGTGCGCGACGAAGGCGCGATATGGCGTGGCGCGAAGGCGCGGGGGCGAGGGGAGGGGGAGCGGGCTGAGGGCGAAATCCTTCATCCTGGAATCTCCTAATGGCGAGTCTCTCAATTAGTAAAATTGAGCGCGCGGAGATCGCGCGATCCTCGCATTACGTTATGATGTACACCCCGTGGTGTACAGCACGCGCCCGTTTACGTATATTACATAAGCCGCTTGCCACCCCCGAGTTAATCGGAACGTCTTTGTCCCGTCGCCTGCGCCTGCCACGGGATTTACATCGCGAGAATTAAATCACAGGACTCGCAGGCGGAGATCCGTCCGTCTCGCGAGCAGCGAGATCCGAAAGGGGCGCGCGCGCGCGCACCTACGACGACGTAACTCTAGACACACCCCTTGGGGGGGTGAGCGAGGAGTGAGGAAAAGAAGAGAGAGAGAGAGAGAGAGAGAGAGAGACAGAGAGACAGGAGGAAAAGAGCACAAAGTGTGGTTGAAAAGCGACGAGGGAGGGTTGGGAGGATTAAATTTTCAAACCGCGCAGCCTGGGAGCGCGCATTGTAGATGCGCTGGTGCACGATCGCTGAATTAAAAACAATAGAAATGTTGAGTTCTCGGTAGCGCGCGGCTTTTGTTACGCCGTTTGTTTTGCAAAGCGGAAAATAATAAAAAAAAAAAAAAAAAGAAAAAAAAACCGAAAAACACGCATTAATCGAGCGGCTCGCAGCCGGCGGCGATGACACACGAGCGATGACTACGCCGAGGACGAGCGAGCGCGTGCGAGAATGCCTCGCGCGAATTATACGGAGCAGCTGGTTTCCGGCTGTGGCGGCTGTGCAGCGCGCGGCTGCAAGCCGCGGGAAAGTTGATTGCGTTTTAAGAGGATCAAGATGCGCGTGCGTTCAACTACTCCCGACTACATATCGACTCGTCGCGGCTCTGTATCATGATTTTGTAAATTCGAGGAACGGTGACCGCGCGCGGTGCGCGCCATGTCACATCGTTGCCGCGCGTTTACGGTATATTTTGCAGCAGGCAGACGTCGAGGGCGAACGAGGTAGCACGCGACGGTAATTACGCAGGCGCGGAAAAGAATCCCGTCATAACTGGCGTCGTAAAAGGCCGCGATGGGAGGTACGGCGAGATAAATCAACCGGCGGAAAGTTGGATAATCTTCATCGGGAGCGGTAAAGACTTCGCGGATTGTTTTCATACGAAACTTTCGAAGCGGCACCGTAGACGTCCGCCAGACTCTAGCCGGAGGAGCACCGGGATCCTCTATCGTTATTACGAAATGTTCCCACGTTCTTATACGAGCCCCGGCCGCGGCGTAACTTGATTACGGCGGAATCTCACGAAGAATTTCCGCAATCTCGGGCTATCGACGCGCCCGATCGATCGGCCGCCCATTGAGAGACGTCGCGTCGGTGCCAGCGACGATTTTGATATACTCTCGTCTCGCTCGTTCTCTCTCTGAATCTTTTCGAGCGAACCTCGGAATCGGAAAATTACGCGATTAATCGAGTCGGTAGAGTCCGAGGGATCTTCCAGCCGTTACAGAGCGAATACAGAATGAACACTACTCCATTCTGAATCTCGTCCAATAAATATTTTCACTCAAAACTGAAGAGCGAATCTCCGACTACTTCATCGTTGCGGAGAAACAAATTTATGACGAACTAACAAATTCATTCGCTCCCCTCACTCGTACGGATTAAAATTCCACTCTGAGCCTGAGTTAAACATTCGCTCTTGCGGCAGCGTTTTGATTCTATCGCATCGAGTGCATTTTCATTCGTTTTGATTGAAATTCTACTCGGAGAAAGGAGGGCAGCAGGGAAATTTGGCTCGACTTCTGCCCCCATTTGAAGCAACTTTAATCAGCTGTACATTTGCATACTATATTTGTTTTATCTGATATATCTAATATACTATAATTTATCTAATATACAAAAATCATAATTATAATTTCCCATTGATAACCGGTGGGAACGTTTTGAAAACCGCCCATTGATTCGCTGATACGCGTTCTCTAATGATGCAACCGATCTTGTTTCTAATTTATTTCCCATTCGACGTTACAGAAATTCACTATTCTTCTCTTAGAGGTTTTCATATGAATATGGAGGACAATAACACGTATGTTAATTGCATACGCAAGTCAGGAAGATGGAAATGAAAATTCCGCGTTATCTCGTATATTTATAAACTGCCAATTCTCTACTCTCGTCTGAGCATAGGAATAAATTGCGATTGAATAAGTAAATATAGTATATAGTCAAATGCAGTTAAATAAATAAATATTCATATGCAAATATATGAATAAGTAAATAAGTAAAATATGCTTCAGAAATACTAATTTAATCGATGAAACGATATTATAATAAAAATTCTGAATGGTTCACGCTGTATAATCGGCTACTATCACGTTTAATTTTAACGCGGTTCTATCAAAAGGTAGAATAATTCTGGAACAAAAGACTGCAAGTCGCGGCGTGTATAATCGAGACGCATCTAATGTCGGCAGCAATCGAACCAAATTTCCCACCCTCCTTTGAAGAGATGGATGCATCGCGATGAATCAACGATTAGACGATATCAAACGTACGCCCGTTGTCTCTCTCTCTCTCTCTCTCTCTCTCTCTCTCTCTCTCAGTCTGATTGAGCGAAAATAATAATTTTGTTACTGTCATTGTTAAAGTTCTCGTTGCTGAGTAAGCTCGTTGCTGATTTCAATTCTCATGGAGCTGACGCGCGCGAAAGCGTGACGCTTAAAAGTGATAATGAAAGAGATACGCGAAAATAACGTAATCACCGATGAATGGCTTAATTCGCGAAATATATGATCATTTAAATTTATAACTATATAATAATTAAAGGTTGATCCCTCCGTGCCCCTGTTACTGAAAATAATGTTATTACATTACAGTGAAATAATTATATTATTTTGCGCGCGCTCCCAACGGAGTTGCACCTTATCAACGTATTGGACGAGTGGCCGAATTACAAATAATTACAAAATAAACCACTTTTGCCGCTGCTGCGAGACCGCAAACCCGTACATCGTTAATTTCCAGCTGAATTCCAGCGTAATCGCTCGCTCGTGCCGTGCCCCCGCGAGTGTCAAGGTACAACGCGCGTTGTCGGGTCCTTTCCTAAAATTGACGCTCTCAATAACACACGGCTCTCCACTCCGAGACTTTCCGACCGCGAGCGGGCCGATATATCCGCGTGGCTATTCTACTCAAAGTGTATGGATTCAAAGTCCAGGTGGACTGCGAAGTCCACAGATCGCCATGCGTTTCGCGCTGCGGTCCGTAGTTGTGCAGTCATGGTAACGCAGTTAGAAAGTGTCCCGACACAAACAGCTGAAAGCAGCCTGGAGACCGGCCGGGAGATCCTCAAAGGAGCCTTCAACGTTTCATAAGTATGCGACTTCACTCGGGTGCCCCGAGTGCACCCTCCTTCCTGCTCCCCTGCTCTGGCTACCCTTGTGTGTCGGTACGTTCGGGAGTAATCCTTTCTCTCCCTTGAAGCGCGGAACCACGTTAGATGATAATTAGCATACACGAGCCGTCGTACAAAAGCGGCTTACACGAATACGACGAATACGGCGTCGTCGCGGAGTCGTCGCGGACCCGCGAACTCATTTTGCGCAAATGTAATCTCCCGCGTAATGAACGTTCGGTCGGCAAGTTTCACGGTGAAATTCGCCGATGCCGTTATTAAAGTTTGCGAACGGAAATGTTGCCGCGAACAAAAGTCCGGCGAGGGAAAAATATGTACGTACTCGCGGGGCACCGTAATAAAACGGCCACTGTTCGCTCTCCGGCCGACAGCACCGAACTTGTTCGCCGGTCAATAGGGACGCCCGCGCGGCTCTCTCGCGTCAACGATATCCGTTGTTTTTCACTCGCCTCGCCGAGAATATCGCTCTTTTCGCGCGATATTTCGACCGAGAGTCTAACGCGCAAGCTGCGTGCTCCCTCGCAAGGCTCCGCGTGCGAACGGCGTGCGTACGTCGGAGCGTCGGAAATCGCATTACAGATATCGCACAATGGGCAAAGGCCGTGAGAGGGCACGGAGCCGGGCTTTGCGTGTTACACTGAGAGAAAAGTATATGATATTTGGAACTATAATGATATAGTAACTAAATTATAGTCCGAAATATCATATTTATAGTAAGTATCACCATAATATCGGTAATTAATAATTACGATATAAGCATAATATACCCGACCAACCATATAATATTTTTACCAAGAATTATAGTAAGTTAAACTAAAATTATTGTACGGATACAAATATAAAGTGGTAGGTAAAGTAACTCTTTTGTATAGTCAATGTTACCAGAATATCTGCTAAATGATGACAGATGTAACTGTATGAATATTAAATCTCGCTATATTTGTGAATGAGAAATTACCATATGTGTGGTAAAAGTAACTAAACAGTTATTTGAGGCAATCATTGACTATATGTTTGCGTTTATTCTACTATATATCTTGCAGGTTCCGCCAACTATAAAAATATGCTTGACGGCCAAAATGAACTATAAAATATAGTGAGATTATAGTTGATTCAACTATATTTTTCTATCGGTGTAATTAATTGTCCAGCGACTCTACGATCGACAATTAATCTCCATCTCCATCTATCTCTCCGGGGTGAAAAAGAAGACCGAGATAAAGAAGAAAGATGTATGCGTAAAATAAATATACGGGCGCGCGGCCGAATGTGTATCGAGGAAAAATGACGCCGACGAGCCGCAGGGATACGAGCCGTAATTTATGTTGCCGCCGCGACATCGACGAGGCTAATCTCGGACTCGTGTACCTTAATAGCCGCGCGCGATGTTGAACATTCGGATTGAATATGCTGTATCGCCGCCGGTGGAGTGAGTCGATCGTAGGACCGGGGAACTAACCGAAAACACAAGTCGGGTGAACGTCCGTCCCGTCCGGTGAGAGAAGGGCCGCGCGTCAGCTCGCAGATGTTGCGCTTCGTCTCCGTCACCTGAGCCACAAGTATCTACAGCTTGTTACTCGCGGCCATTGATCGATCGCGCCATAATCGGGCGCGTTGGCGCGAGCGAGAGAGAGAGAGAGAGAGAGAGAGACTCGTCGTTGTCGCGCGAACTGAGTTTCTCAAGAAGTCGCGGCGCAAGCTGGAAAGAGACGAGAAAGAAAAGGAAGAGGGGAGAGAGAGAGAGAGAGAGAATTGCTCGATTGGAACGCTCCTAATCAAAGTTACGGGAAAAATACCACGGCGGTGGGGAGGGGAAACTATTCGGCGCTTCCGCCGGTCTCACTTAAGATAGAGGCGAAGTGCACTTTACCGCGCGGGAATTTGACACTTTTCTCGGCGAACGCCTCCCCGAGACCTCGAATTATACCCGATAAGAGGCACTCGCGACTAATGAAAAAATTGCTTGCAGATTGCGATCGTTGCGGCCGTGCTCTCGGCGACGCGGTTACCGTTTCCGCGATAATTTCCATCGTCGTTCCGCCGGCTCGCGGGGACTCGCGCGCGCGCGCGCGCGATTACGGCGGCGCCGTTCTCGGGACTTTACACCGCGGGGAAATCAAATTTAAGAAGGAGACCTCTTCAGCCTCGTTCTTCCTCTCGAGAACCTTCTTGATGACCGTTTAAAATCGCCACGTTGCTCGCGCCGTTACGATTCCCTTATCGGTTCCCCGACGCACCCCGTTCCTCCTTGCCTCTTATTCACCCCCGTGCATCGGCAGGGGCCGAGATCATCCCCGCGCGCGTTGCTTCGCGATCCTCTCACACGAATTAACTCCAGAGATATCCGGAGAACCTCCGCCCCCCCCCCTCCCTCCCGCGAGTCCACAGCAGCGACTCGGAATGCAAACGAGCCGCGATGATCTCGCCGACGACACTGCCGTCGCGTTATTATTAATTGGCCGCGAAGAGCCGCGCGCGCTTCCTCGTCAATTATTCTTGCACGCGCGGATCTCGGCGGGTGCGCGAAGAACGGGGTTCACTACGGCCGGTTCCCTGGGCTCGGGTGTCATTATGAGCTTTTACGCGCTCGTAAAAGCAGAAATGGAGTGACGGAGGTGAGAGTGCGCGCCGCTCACGGGGGAGGGGGGGGGCGTAAGGGACGACGGCGGCGGCGCGAGAGGAGAAGTGTAACGGGAAGGTATGGATATTGCAAATTTGCGAGCCGCATTACGGAGAGAAAGCATTTGCCGGCGGGAGAAAGAGAGAGAGAGAGAGAGAGAGAGAGAGAGAGAGAGAGAGAGAGAGGGAGAGAGAGAGAGAGAGAGAGAGAGAGAGAGAGAGAGAGAGAGACGGAGAGGGGGAGGCGGGCTGAGATATCAAGCCGCGACATCTAGGCGAGCGCAATCGAGCTTAACGCGTTAATAAAGGTCGGTGATGTCGGGTCGTTAGCCTGATCGGGAGATACGCGTAATATCTATTAGCTGGTAGTTGCTCGGCAACGTCGCGCGTTAATATATCGCGGGGAAGGAAAGATATCGTTAACGGGAAACTGAATATCGCGCGCGCTCCTCACACGTCACGGATACTCGCGTTTTTGCTCGGCCGTCGTTCGCGCGGACGGGCAAACGTTGGCAGGAGAGAAAGAAAAACAGAAGAAAGGGAGCGCGTGCCGCGGAAGGGCACGCAAAGAAAGCAGGGGGGGAGGAGGGGGAGAACACGTTGCATCGACAGAAATTAAAGAGGCACGAGTCTCATCGATTGCACGGGCCTGCCCGTGCTCTCAAATTATCAGTTTCGATGACTCAGCTGGCGTTTGAAACGGGCGCGATGATAAAGACGTCTCGCGTTCGCGCAGCGCGCGCGCGCGGTTCGGAAAGTAATTCTTCAACGGGAGACTGACGAAAAAAAAAATAACAAGGGAGAAGAAGAGAGATAAAAGAGGGAAGGAACGAGGGGAGACGGGGAAGAGAGGTACCGCTCCGCTGCGCGACGGTGCTTTAACAAGGGAAAAATACTCGCGGTCGTCGAGCAATTTTATTTACCGCGGTTAAACGAAATCTTGAAGAATGCAAGCGGCGGACCCGTAAATCGCGCCGCGGAATCTATTGTACCTCGTCTCTCGGAGAAGGAAAGCTGTGCGTCACGTCGCTGTTTTCGCCGCGGATGCGCGAAAGGGAGAAACGGCAACGAGCTACGCTGCCTTGCGTTCCCCTCGTCGTGCGCTCCGCGACGTGTCCGAACGAACGTGGAGCCGAACGGTAATCTCCCTGACGGGGGGGGGGGGGAGACGGGGAGCGTAACAAAGCATCTCAATTAGTCGGTCCTTCGCCTTGTCCTTCCGCGGTGGAGGGAAGAATGCTAACGGCTAAAATATCAGCCCTTTGACGTGGTCCCTCCCTTTGCGAAGGAAAGGAAGAAGAAGAAGAAACGAGCAAATACAATCACCGCGGAGACATCGCGCACGAAAGCCGCGCCCGTCGCCGCGCGTTCCTCTCGGAGCGAGGCGGTAAGTGAATGTAAATACAGGCGCAACTTAAGCACACCGGGATAACCCCGGGGAAACGGAAATATTTGCGGATGCCTCGCCGCGACGGGAAAATTCGCTATTCATTTAAACGGCACGATAACCGCGCGAGTCCTCGTCACCGTGCCAATCGGCTTACCGATCTCTCTCCAGCCTCCTCCATCGCCCTCCTCTCCTCTCCTTTTTCTCCCGCTCTCTCACCTTTCTTCACGTTTAAGCTCTCCGAAGTCACCACTTACATCGGTGATACGAATTCGAGATACCTGTCGCGAAATTGCATTGTTAATAACAGTCGCGGATAAGAGCGGGGGGAGGGGGGGTAACGAAGGCGGCGACTTAGACTTAGCGCTTAATTGTTAGCGAGGCTGATAATTAACGAACGATAATCCGCGGCGAACTTCCGGGCTCGCGCGCGAGTTCTCTCCGCCGCCCTCCGGCGGGTGCTTGTGGAGGGGGGCGCGATAAGCTACAAAACTTTGGGCCTTAAAAGTAAAATATGCCGTGTAATTAATGTACGTTTCCTTCCGGCAACGCGCCGGCAAACGACGGCGACGGCGTTAATTAATTTATAGACGTGGCCATCGAGCTCTCCCGTGTACGAGGAGACTTCTTTTTCTTCTCGAGGCAGCTCGCTGTCCTTCGTCTCTCTCGTAACTCGACTCCGAAAAGCCGAAGTTTCCGTTTTATCGCGCCGCAAACCAAATTTACCGGGCTCTCTCGTGTGTGCATGTATATATGTGTGTATGTGTGTGTTTCTCTTTCTTTCTTTTTCTCTCGCTCTCGGCACGAGCAGTAAGACGCTCGACGGGACTATAACTTTGTAAAGGTACAAGTGGCTTAAGTTGTTTCTCGACTCTGTCATATAAGCTCATCGATCCGATTATACGAGGCGAGTCGTGAAATCTATTGGTTATCGCTTCGTGCGATGTAAGAAGGACATAGCGAGTATTTTTTATTTCGTCTCCGCGACTTTTGCGCTGCCTCGACACGGCGACATCGGCGAAATAATACGCGTGAGATAAACAAACTAGGCAAAGAGGAAGAGGAAGAAGAAGAAGAAGAAGAAGAAGAAGAACCGAGTCACGGTGTTACGTCGAAGGAGGAACTCTCGGAAACTCGCTGGAAGGCGCGAGCTCGATTCGCGAGACGCGTCATTTATCCGACTGACAGCGATATTCGGTTAACGGGGAGCCGCGACCGTAGGGAGAGATTTTATCGGCGCGAGTTTGGATTCGCCGTGCAAGAGCCGTAAATAGCAAGCGCGCGAGTCCTCGAAGTTGCTTTTCTCCCTGATGATGAGTAATTACGCTACCCGCGGAAGAAAGGTACAATGCTCTTTCTCTCTTTCGACAGAAAGGAAGAGAGAGAGAGAGAGAGAGAGACAGAGAGAGACAGAGAGAGAGAGAGAGACAGAGAGAGAGAGAGAGAGAGAGAGAGAGAGAGAGAGAGAGAGAGAGAGAGAGAGAGAGAGAGAGAGAGAGAGAGAGAGAGAGAGAAGCCGATCCCCGCGCAGGTGTGTATAGCCGTTGCTCCTTAGGATCATTTGTTCAGCCGTTGTGTTAAGGGTCAGGGCTGGAAAATGATAAACGATCCCCTTTCCTTACTCATCTTCTCGCCGCGGGCTTCGTCCCCGTCCGCGTGCGTTTCGCCTCGGAGATCGCTCTTTCGAAGGGAATAACGGGTGCGAGAGCGGGCGGAGAAGGAGAGAAGAGGACGAAAAAGAGGAAGAGACGAAAAAGGAGAACACTGGAAAGGAGAAATACGACCGCGCCTCGGTCCCTTCGTTCACCTTCGTCTCAATGTGGGCGAAATTTAAAGAGGCGGCTGTTGCCGGTCGAGCGACTGGGGCTTAAAGGGGAAATCCGTGAAGGCGACCGTCCACGACCGTGATGGTCATGACGACGTCGACGACGACGACGACGACGGTGATGACGCGCACGAGCGCTAGCGCGAGATTCGCTTTGGGGGGGGGGGGGGGAGAGAGAGAGAGAGA
The DNA here is from genome assembly GCF_003227715.2 of Harpegnathos saltator. NCBI lineage: Eukaryota > Metazoa > Arthropoda > Insecta > Hymenoptera > Formicidae > Harpegnathos > Harpegnathos saltator. The sequence continues at coordinate 131,936 of NW_020229998.1, read as the reverse complement.
GAGAGAGAGAGAGAGAGAGAGAGAGAGAGAGAGAGAGAGAGAGAGAGAGAGAGGGGAGAGTGCGGCGCGACGCGCCACCCTCGGGACGATTTAAATCAATTCGCCGCGCCGTCGCGGATAAATCCCCGCTCTGACGTTTAAGCGATCGCCAAAGTTTTTCATAGCGCCGCGCTACGCGCGATGTATAAGCGCGGGGCATGAAAGTTTGCTCCTTAAACGATCACAGTCTTGGCAAAGTTCTTTCGCGCGCCGGCGCTAGGCCGTCCGAGAGGCGGCCAGGATCGAATCAGCCGCGCGAATTACGTGCATGTATGTTCGATTATCGACGTGCAAGTAATTACCCGCAGGGCGTTCATCCGCCCTCTTCTCCCCCATGCGGTCGCAGAAGCGACCGGATGAGCGGCGATAAGCAAGCGAGGGGGGGGAAGGGAAAAAGTCGAAGGGCGTCGTCGGCGAATTTAAGTTCGGTCGGATAATTTCCGGTAATGGAAAGCCGGTCCTATCTGGAGGAGGCAGAGAGCTTACCTCGACATTGGTATCAACCAATCCCAGGTGTTCAATTGGCGCTACGCCAGAATTTAAGCTTGGCTTAAATTCCGCCCAGTTGCTACGTAACTGGGGCAGATTCAGATTAGGATTAACTAATTGTTGCGTACACCATCGTAATTAGGCGGAATTTCCGCATACTCCCCGCATACTAATATTTGATGAGAAACCGCGTAACGTCGCGGGCGCGCGCGCGCTTCAGAGAGAAAGAGAGAGAGAGAGAGAGTGAGAGAGAGAGAGAGAGAGAGAGAGAGAGAGAGAGAGAGAGAGAGAGAGAGAGAGAGAGAGCGTCAGAGCGAGAAACAGAGAGGAGATAAACGTATTCCGCGGCGCGCAATCGCGATGACTTACGATCGATGTTAATACCCGAGAGCGACTGGCGTCTCTTCGGGCGCGCTTTGTTCGACTTTGCTCTCCATCGTGACGTGTCGTCATTGAATGTGCAGCTATATGCGCCAAACTTGTCTTCGCGAATTTATGATACGCGCACGGTTAGGTCAGCGCGCGAGTCGCTCGAAAGTATTAATTATGTCTCGTATTCTCTCGTGAATATACAATATACACGGAATGTACAATTGCTCATGTACATGTGTGTGTGCACACACACACTTGAGCCTCACACAGCTAATCTCGCGTTAGTCCCAGTCATGTTGTCGATCGTGACCAACGTGATTTGCGTTGTATCGTGGCGGCTGTGTATGAGCTGTATGTCGATTACCGTAACTTACCGATTACACTTAAATGGACTAGATGACTCATGTGGGGCGTCGTGGAGACCTGGCACTCGTAAATGCCGCTGTCCCGGTGCTGCGGATACTTTATTTGCAGCGTCCAGTCTTCCGACTGGGCGGGATGGATCACGCGAAATCGCTGGTCGTTCGTGTACGTGTAACGGCCAATCGTGAGCAAATGGACGTCCCTGTGCCGGACCCACGATACTTGTAGCGTCATCTGCAAAGGAAGAGGAGACAGATCGAGGGTTAGTACGCGGGCGAAATAGGCGACCGCAATGTCGTGCTGCGAGAGAGAGAGAGAGAGAGAGAGAGAGAGAGAGAGAGAGAGAGAGAGAGAGAAAGAATCGCAAATGACTTCACGCTGGTCGAGCGCGCGGTACCCGGGATCTTTTGTGCCCGGTTAAGGGTTACCCATTTCGCCGGGACACGTAATTAGCGCGCCGTTTGTGCGAGGCGTGCCTATAATTAGCTAGATATCGGCTGGGACTTTTAATTACATTCCCGAGTGCGTCCTCGACGTGCTACGCGCTGGTGGCAAACTCTGGTCGCACACGTTGACACTTCTTCATCATTGTCATCGTCATTATAATCATCTTCTTTCACTCTTGATAAACGGTGTAGAGGTGTGAGCGGACGGACGGAGTAGCTTTCCCGATAATGAACAACATATCCGAGCGATTTTCACGGAGCGAAAATTGCGTGTCAAAAATTGCTACTGAGTTCCGATATGGTCTTGACATCTATTAGGTGAAAACTCTCATTGGTCCCAGCAAAATGCGATATAATATGGCATGACGCATGACAAATCGGAGAAATGACAGATCAGCCGAATAATCAACATAGTCATAATTCCAATTGAAGCTTAGCGCGCGTGGTGGCGCGAATTAAAATAACGAGTTGAGATGGAAGTAGCGCAATTACGTCAAACACGTCTCGACATCCGGACCGATGTGGACACCGATGTGTTGCAATTATTAATCTTAACATTTTCGCTCCATTGTTATTTCTTGTTATAATATCATATATATTTCTTGTTATAATATATCGATTCTTTAATTCGGTCATTTGTATCATTTGCACCAATTTGCAGCTGCATTTTACTTATGCAATCGTGCATTATAGTAAAATATCCATGTACAAATTCGAATTGTTTCAATCTGACAGGTATCGGAATCAGTTGAACGCGAGTTGATTAAAACGGCATGAAAGAGATGTTTCATATAAGAAACATATAGTCTGTATATTGTCTGTGGATAAATTATCACAATTATGACAGTGAATTATCTTATATAAATAGTCGACGGGTAATTTCATTTGGATCATAATCATATCCGAACACCGAGTGACGGAAGTTTAGCAATCAGGAGCAAGCAGCACAGGTAGCTCGAGTATTGCTGTTCATTCGTGCGTTTAAAAATTTTTACTACTTCTGAAGTAACTCGGAAACTTTCTCTACGTGTCCTCTATGTGTTGATAATAATTTCGTATAACTTCCTCGGTAGTTGTATAACTAGATTATTAGCTCATTGTTCGTCCTTACAGAAGTGAAAAGCAATCTGTGCCCCGTAAAAAAAAGTCAGTCGTCCGACTAACTATTGGAGGCACATCGCTGCGAACGCGAGTACGGGCGAATTTTATACGACCTCCATCATTCATTATGCACCTTACTGTAATTATGACCAGTGAGTTTTCACCTGATGAATGTCAAGACCATATCTAAACTTAGTATACAGATAAGGATACATGATGTATGGATAAGAAATTAATAGCGGTGACGATAAAGAGAGGCTAACCGACCTGATTCGTTTGTCGCGTACATTTCCGAATAAAAGAGAAAATTGCTCTTATCACATCGAAAGTACGCGGTCGCAAGTCGCGTGCTCTCCGAGTGCGTGAGCAAGACGAAGACGATGATGACGGCGACGACGCGAAACGCGGGGAGGGCTCGTACGAGCCGGTCCCGCCGCCGCACAGTGCACTGAGAGAAAAGTATACGATATCTGGAACTATAATGATATAGTAACTAAATTATAGTCCGAAATATCATATTTATTGTAAGTATTACCATAATATCGGTAATAATTACGATATAAGCATAGTATACTCAACCAACCATATAATATTTTTTACTAAGAATTATAGTAAGTTGAACTAAATTTATTATATGGATACAAATATAAAATGGTAGGTAAAGTAACTCTTTTATATAGTCAATATTACCAGAGTATTTGCTAAGTAAGATGACAGATGTAACTATATGAATATTAAATCTCACTATATTTGTGAATGAGAAATTACCATATGTGTGGTAAAAGTAACTAAACAATTATTTGAGGCAATCATTGACTATATGTTTGTGTTTATTCTACTATATCTTGCAGGTTCCACGAATTATAAAAATATGGTTGATGCCAAAATGAACTATAAAATATAATGAGATTATAGTTAATTCAACTATATATTTCTATCAGTGCGGCCAAATGACATTTTTTGGTTGAGAATTCTCTAGAGACTTGAATTTCCAACCGATCATCGACACCAATGGATGAGGTTGATCCTGAATAAATTCCAAAGAGATCTGTCTAGCCGAAATTTTGAACAAATTATCGGTTCAGAGTTCAGAGAGAGAGAGAGTTTAGGGTTTGTCTTAAAAGTTTATCGTTTAAAGTACAGTGTCTTGGGTTCGACTTCAATGGGACCGAGAGCCTATGGATACTAAATGCGAGACCTCAGAACTTATAATCACCTTTTAGAAAACTCAGAATTTTAAAGTTCATCAGCTCAGCTAAAAAGTTCTCGAATTGATAGATTCCTAGGTTGCTTAAGACTCAAAATCCCTCAGTTTTGTGCTTAACGGGCCTAATATTTGATGTTTTTGTATTTTGGACATATGAGTTTTGGGTTAATGGGTTTCTGCTTCAAGATCGACAAATCTCGAGGTGTCTGTTGGATTGGTTTCATAGTTTCAATCCGCTGAATACGCTGTTAGATAGAAATAAGTGTCGAATAATGAGTATTTCACAAGTCTCTCGCGTTTAACGATAATTTTTCCTCATTTTAGGGCTTAATAATTCGAGAAAAAAATGTTTTTTTAACTTTGCCAAGACAGATATCTCTTCGGAATTTCTTCAGGATCAACCTCACCACCATTGGTGTCGATGATCGGTTGGAAATTCAGGTCTCTAGAGAATTTTCAACCAAAGAATGTCATCTGGCCCCACTGTGCGCCGCCACCGCCGCCGCTGTTTCCAATGAGACGTGTAATATTAATAAATTACAAAGCGCTAGATCCTTCCTAAATTCGGCGCCAGCGGGATATACGACGGCCCGCATCAGATACAAGTTCCCGAGCGTGTTACGCGAGCGTGCCTGCTCGTACGTGCGGGGGTGGGAATTAATAGAGTCGCTTTGCATATCTTTGCGAAGTTAGCGTGCGAGATAAAACGCTGCGAGCCGCGATAATTGGACACTCGGGCCCAGCGACGTGTAAATATTTGCATCCTTCGTAAGGTACGCATTGGATACGAACATTCGCATTGGCGGCATGAACGCCGCCAATGTGCGTGCGATACGCGCCGAAGCGTCCCGAGACGACTTTGCGGGCGATATCGCGCGCAGGAGAAGAAGTGCAGGAGTATCGCACGCATGCGGTCAACTAACGTGCGAATGTTTGTTCCCGTAACCGGCGAAACGAACCGGACGTTCCGATAATGAAAGTTAAGTCTGACTTGCATCGGGGGGGGGGGGGGGAGAGAGAGAGAGAGAGAGTCGGGAGTTAATTAAATCCGGGTTAAAATGACAAACAAACGAACCTCCAAGTGCACGCATACGCGACGCACGTACCCGTGCATACATTTTGCAAACACCCGAGAAAAATTGAGTTAATCGAGTTGGAATCAAACATCAGAGTTTGCCGGTTGCTTGAAAATAGCTTTAAGACCCGCGATATTAAATGGTCGCGAGGGAGTCGCGTCGTGCGACGAACAGCGGGGTGTACATTCGCACTCCCCCCCCCCTCCTCCGCCTTGCCTCGGCTATATCCTTCAATTTTAACGCTCGGTTGAAATCGCGTCCAAAGGACTTTCATTAAAAGCGCCACAAGCCGGCGATCCGGAGGGCGCGGGGGGAGGGGGGAGAGCGACGCGACTCGATATACCTATCTCTTTATACCACCAACACCGAGCCGCGTTCCCCGGGATTCGCTTCCACGGATCCTTATCCAACTCACTTGGTAGTTTCCGAGGACCTCGGTCTTGGCGGCGGGTCCTACCGGACGAATACGAGTTACCGCGGAAGTTTCGGGCGACCCGAAGATGTCCCTTGTTCGAGAACTTGCAGGCGATATCCGAGCAGATAAGGAGGAGGACGAGGCGGTCCGTAGATAAGGACGTCTCGACCAGAGAGAAGGGGGAGATGGGAGGGAGAGGCGGAAGTAGGAGACCTCGCTCTCTCGACGACCGGCGAAGGCGCTCGGTAAGTGGATACAGGGAGAGTTTGGTCAGACCGGGCGAGACCGTTCCTCCCTCTCTCTCTCTCTCTCTCTCCCCCCTATTTCGGTAACGCGCGTCGTTTTGTTGCGCTAGCTCGTTGCACGAGAGAGAGAGAGGGGGGGGGGAGAGAGAGAGAGAGAGAGAGAGAGCGCAGCGTATCTCGCTCGTGCGTCGGTTATGTTTCCTGTTAATTTATGACAACGGGCCGACACGAGCCGCCATAGTTGTTGCCGGGCTCGAAGGCTTCCGGCCGCGCGGAGCTCCGGACCGTGCCGGATCCGGAGAACGGTCACTGGGTGCGCGCGTCGGGTCAACGACGTCGAGCGCAGCGTGTGCATCCTGCGTTCCTGCTTCTCGGTTGCGCAGCCGGCGGCTCCTGACGCTGCCGCATAGTTGGCCTCTGCATACCGATTCCGCTGTCGCCGTGCACACGCGATTTATGCGAATTCCCTTTCTCGGCCCGCGCCGAATTCAGACAGACGGATAGACGGACAGATTTATTCTGCCTCGGACGAACAAATTCGTCGACGGAGCGAGAGAACGAGAGAGCGAGAGAGCGAGAGAGAGAGAGAGCGAGAGAGAGAGAGAGAGAGAGAGAGAGAGAGAGAGAGAGAGAGAGAGAGAGGGCGGGCGGAGTGGAGGAGGGGAAGAAGAGAAAGGAGGAAAACGAGAAGAAGAAGGACAATCGCGCGACGAGATTATATCGAGTGAAATAACGCGGGGGGATTGTGTAGTACACATAAGAATTCAATTTCATCGGCATTATGCCGATTAATGGCGACGTTATTACGGCGCTCCAAGAGCATGTCGGACATGATGCGATTTGGTTGGATGGGCGGACGAGAAATATATTAATGGCATTTCTATCAAGTAACAGGGCGGCGTTGCGTGTCAATTAACTCGCGGAAGGGTGCAATACTTTCGCCCGGCAGGTACGGTGAATAAATAAAGAGGCATTATCGGGCGGAATAGTGAGCGCACGCCAGCTCCCGGGTATGATGAAGAATCGATCGATCCAGCGACGTTTCGTCGTGATGTTATGTTGCCTGACGTGCGAGTTATTGGAATCGACGTCGGGCGAGATTACCGCGTTAGCGTCCGCTCGGCGAATCAAATATCGCGAGTACGAATTTTCCAACGACGTGAAATTTTCGATGGGCTTTGCGCGAGGCGTGGCGCGCGAGGCTGATCGAATTACCGATCAATTATCCGGCGTAAACAAATCCCGTGTAAGAAGATTCTGACCCAATTTCGTGCCGGGCGAGATGAGAGATCGGAGGAAAGGAGGAAAGCGAATTACTCTCTCTCTCTCTCTCTCTCTCTCTCTCTCTCTCTCTCTCTTATTCAGCCTGCCTTTCCTCCTTTCCTCCCTCTCGCTCGCTCGCTCGCTCGCTCGCTCGCTCTCTCTCCTTCTCGCACACGTCGCGTACGTGCCGCAGCGCGTTCGAGAAATCAGAACGCCCGGCCTCGCGACGACATATTCTACTGGGAAATACAAATCGCTACACGAAGCACACGTAAGGCCCTGGCACAACGTGACTCCGGATACGGCGCGAGTCCGATAATTAATGGCGGATTGGCTTCGTCATGCGGTTGCGTGCGCGTCCTCGATCATTAGCGTCGCCGAGACGGGCGACTTGCTTAAAGTACTTTCCCTGTGCGATCTCACTTTCGCGATCGATGAGAATTATGAAGAGACGGCAAAAGACGACGGGAGAATGCGCTCTCTCGCGTTACTCAGCAAAAATCAATTTCACGCCTCGTAAATCCGGCGCAGGGAAGGTGCGAATAATCGCCGTGGCTTCGAGTTGTCGTAATGCACGTAAATTATCGCGCGTAAAGCTCGCGTCGGATCGTGGGATTTAAGCGGCGGCGATCCGACAGCGTGAATCCGACGGCGCGGGCGCGCCTGTGTAGCCCAATTAGCCGAAAAATCGCGCGTCAATATGAGATAGACTCGAAATTATTGTTCCGCCCGGATTACCGGCTAGCGCTTTCATAAATTAGCGTTTTATCGCCCGGCAAATACAATTGGAGCGCGCGGCTGACACTCGATTTGTTTGGTATGAAGATGAAAACAAGATTTAACGTTTGCACACCGGCGTTTTCAAACGATGTGAAAGACGTACTTTGTACGCGGCATTATTATCCCGGTCGATGGCATTACCGACGCTAAGCCGATTAAAAAATGTGCGGCGGAAGGGGGAGGGGAGGAGAGCTTAGGTACGAGTCGACGTAACGCTATCATCTCGGCCGTTTATCGTTTTTCCGTTTTTCATTCCCGATGTGTATTATATTATATTATCAGACGATTATCAGACACAGCTGTCGTCGTATCTCTTCCGATGGTCGCTCGTGAAAATTTTAACACCTCTCGCCTCTTGCCTCGAAATGCCTAAACCGTCCGATTAATTGACGATTACCCTGAAGCGCCCCGATCGAGAGGACGCTTCTTCTCTCCGCCGTGCGAACGTGCGAAATGCGACTGTTTGAAATGCGTGACGACGCGCAATGTCACTCGATGAGCGAGCAATTTTTCCAAGAGGGAAAAGGAGAGAGGAGAGAGAGAGAGAGAGAGAGAGAGAGAGAGAGAGGGAGAACGCCTGTCGGCGATTTTCAGCAGGTTTATTTTGAGACAATTGTCCTGCGAGGGTCAACGAGAACGAATAGTCTATTTATCCCATGGGATGGCGTCCCCTTACCAGCGCAATTTCATCCCGACAATCTCCATTCAGCCCGATCGAAGCGTCGACGAGGCCGTTTTTACCTCCGGACGAGCTCGCGCCCCTTCGCTCCTTCGTCGCACATTTCTGCCGTACCTCAGCCGGGAGTGACCCAGGGATCCTATTGTCCTATCGCGTTACGCACGATTACGGCGGCAGGAACCGGCTTATCACTCGCTCCTTCGCTTCGTACGTCCGCCGTCGATCGGGCGCTCGCGCGCGCGCGCGCGCGCGCGCGCGTGTCGTTTTTTAACTCTCGGCTCTGATACACGAGATTGCTTTAAATTTCCGTCGCTCGAGTCCTCCAGCGCAAAAAAAAAAGAAAAGAAAAGGCTTGCGCTCGGAACGAATGTACAAAAGTCTGAGAAGGAGATCACCTCGTTCTCGTCGCGTGCGCCTCTCGCCTCTCGAAACCTAATCGTGAGTCCCAGTTGCCTGTTTCCATCTCGATGCCGAGTCTCGTTGTTCTTTACTCTGGGCTGTTATCGCGAGAGTCAGAAGCAGCTCGATATTGCCGGTATATTATCAAGCAGTCGTTGGCAGCCTTCATTGACACGCGGAGCGATATCCGATTACTCTCGCCGAGGAGGAAACACTCGCCGCGCCGGCGACAAAACACAGCATTCGGGGCGGGAAAAATACGCTCTTAACGCGACATTGCAGCGGCCGCGCGGACGCGATCGTTGAACGAGCGCCCGCGTGAAATTAGCATGCCTCGCGTTGTATTTTTCGTCGGTTTATGCGCATATTGCCGGCCGGAGCGCTAATTGCCCCTCTGTCGCCCTCGGCTGGAACAGCAAGCGTTGTTTTATTCGCGCGCATGCTGTATACAGGATGTACGCACGCTATCCTGTGCGCGCATCCTGTGCGGACGAGCGCGATAATACGTATACGCGCGCCTCGCGCGCCTGTCCGCGATAAGCTTCTCGCGGGGATTACCATGTCGCGCGCACCTCGCGTTACCCTATCCCGCTCTCTTGCATTTTTTATCAGCTCCGAGGGTCGCGCGGTCAAGCGAGACGCGTATCTCCGGTCTCTCCTGCGAGACGAGAGTCTCCTCGCGCCTTGCGAGAAGGAGCAGTCGCCGGCGTGCGGTCGCAATCAGCCCGAGCAAAATGTCGGACCGTTTGTATACATCGCCGTATCAGGTTTCTGCACTGATAGAAAAATATAGTTGAATTAAGTATAATCTCACTATGTTGTATAGTTCATTTTGGCGTCAGCCATATATTTTTATAGTTCGTGGAAGCTGCAAAATATAGTAGAATGAACACAAGTATATAGTCAATGATTGTCTTGAATAATTGTTTAGTTACTTTTACCACACATATGGTAGTTTCTCACTCACAAATATAGTGAGATTTAATATTCATGTAGTAGTACATCTGTCATCATTTAGCAAATATTCTGGTAATATTGACTATATAAAAGAGTTACTTTACCTATCATTTTATATTTGTATCCATACAATAATTTTAGTTTAACTTACTATAATTCTTAGTAAAAATATTATATGGTTGGTCGGATATGCTATGCTTATATCGTAATTATTACCGATATTATGGTAATACTTACTATAAATATGATATTTCGGACTATAATTTAGTTACTATATCATTATAGTTCCAAATATCATATACTTTTCTCTCGGTGTATTCCGCAATGTATTGCGAAATTCAGTATCTACGGGTTCTTTGAGTTGCTTATTACGAATTCGATGTCGGATTTAAAAAATTCAAGATGGCGGACACAAATAATGAAACAATTATTTACTTTTATTAGAACTGTTATGTTGCGGTATACTTTAAAATCGATAACTTCAGAACTGAATTTTTAGCTAACTTTTATATTATTGAATATAATGATATGTAATTATAAAGAGTCACGAAAACTGCAATGAAAAAGCTTCTAAATATAACAAACAGAACTATCGCGTTATCCTTTATGCGTCATGTAACGTACCAATTTGAATTTGATATATTTTGTTTATGAAAAAACAATAAAAAAGAAATATTTTTTCCATTAAAAAATTGCCGTTGAAAAAATTACTTTCGAAAACCTAATAGAAAATTCGCAATCAGCTAGCCGAAAAAACCACAACATAACAGTTCCAATAAAAGTAAAATGATTGTTTCACTGTGTGTGTCCGCCATGTTGCACCTGCTATCTTGAATTTTTTAAATCTGACAGCAGATTCCTAATCAGCGACTCAAAGAACCCGTAGATAGCGAGTTTTGCAAAAATTCCTGCGATAAAGCGTTACTATAGTGTCATACTTTCTTAGTGGGTAGCGACCCTCTTTGACCCTCCCCATCTTTGAAACCAATCGTATGCTCAACGTAAAACTTTTCTGTGTCTTAATTAATGTCTCATCATGAACTATCTTTCGGCATAAAATTCGATTCCAAAATCGAGGACCGAAAAACAGGCAAAAAATCAACCCTTTTTGCGGAGGTTTTTCCCCGAGCGAAACTCCGCTCGCGGGAAGCGAAGTGACAGCCGATCGAGTCGCTCGGATTCAATTCACTTTTCGCTCATGGAACACACTGGACGAACCGTGAACGTCGCGCGATTATCCGGGCGCCCTCGCGTCGCGATAGCGATCGTCCGTCCTCGCGCGGATCACACGCCCGGACTGCTTCACACTCGTCTTCTCTTGCGAGATCTTCAGCGAGCAGAGAACGTCCTCCTCGTGTTTCGCGCTCCAACTCCGAAGCGTCTCTTGAAACTCGCCGGATCGCAGAAGGGGACACGTCTCTGACAGCCATCGCGGTTGATTACTGCCAATTAATGATCTTTAGCGGGCGTAACGGATTTCCGATATCTCGATAGTTCGCCAGAATGTGCCGAGCCACTTTCAACGCCATCAGGCTTCTCTGCGCGCCAAGGCGCCTCTCAGCACACCTTTCCTACCTCCCGGCCTCTCCTCGTTCCCACCGCCAACCTCCTCTCGTTTGCCTCTTGACGACGAAGGGAGGTAAGGTTTCACCTAACTCCCTTTCGTCTACTAATCGATAGGTTTTCTTGCGAGAAGCCCTCGCTCCGCCATGATGATATTCCGTCGCGCTTAGCGCATCGCTCTTAATTGAGTTTTCAGGATTAAAACACGACCGATCGATCGCAGGGCGCGCGAGACGCCCTGTCTCCTCGCCGAGTCGTCGAGGCTGCCGTGTTATCTCGCCGCTGTGTTAATTGCAGCGGATTAACTACGCACGCTATGGTTGCGCTACGTAGTTTTAGTTGCTCGAGCATGCGCGCGCGCGCGCACGCGACAAACACGCCGATTCGATTCTCGTGTTTGAGCGGGATGAGGATTCCGTTTCAGAGGCCGACGCGTTATTTCACATCGCGCTTTCAGCGGCGAAATTAATTTCGGTGCGCGAAATTAATCACGCGTCGATATCACAAATGAACGATTGCTTCCTCCCCGCTCGACAGAGAGAGAGAGAGAGAGAGAGAGAGAGAGAGAGAGATTTTTGCGCACTGCGTGCGACACGTCGTTTCACGCGCCGCTCAGGCAATTCTTCTTCAATGTTCATTATAGACTGACGATATTAGGCGCGATTAGAGGTGGCTCAGGATAGGTCGATCCGTTTAGCCGCTGCGAGGAGTCGCACGCAGCGAGCATCTCCATCCCCGTTCCGTTCCCTGCTTGAAACTCGGCGCTCGCGCGTGAACCGCGCGTGAACCGCGCGCAAACTGTGACCTAGCCGGAGCCGAACGAGGTTACGTTAATTTCGTTGCTATCACAGCTGAATAAACGCGGGTGGGGGAGGGCTCATGGGGGCCGGGGCGTTGTCAGCGAAATTCCCCGACGCGCGTGCACTGCGGAGAGACTACAATAAAATTGGGCCGGGGTCGAGCTTTTCAAGCTCGGGATCGGAGAGGCAAAAGTGCCGTCGCCGCGCATCGGATTACGAATCGCTAAATACGGCAGATATAATTCATTGCTCGTTAGCGGCACTTTGATAATTAGCCCGACCGCCAAATTGCATTTCGGGCGCGGATTACACGGCGTTTAATCGCGACACACGGCGCGCTGAATCGCCGCATTCCGCCGAAGAGAGCTTCCGCCCTCCGCGTCCCCCGCGCTTCTCCTCTTTTTTTCGGTAGCCTCTTTTTTCCCCTTTTTCTCGCTTTTGTTGTTAACAGATAGCCTCGCGCGGGTGAACGCAGCGGGATAATAACATATGTGCGCGCGGAAGAGAGATTAAAGCAGCCAGCAGAGAGGTGGAATTATTCGCGACGCTACTTGGATAAATAAGCCCGTGCGTGCAATTCGAGCGCGCGGCTCGCAATTAATGTCGACGACATTTAATTCCTCGTTATCGCGGTATTCTACATTTGTTATCGCGCCCGGCGAGAGATGGCCGGTGCGCGACGGCGTCGCTCGTTGACGGCAGCGAGTCCGCGAGACAACAGCAGGAACGAAGAAGCCTAAGTAGAGAATTCCTAAGGTCCAAATAGAGAATAAATAGAAAATAGGGCGACGACGCGAGGCGTAGCGGTACGCGTAGCGAATTATAGTTCGCCCTCCCTCTAAAGGGGCAGGGAATTTTTAGCGCAATGCGCTCTTTGTGAGACGCGAGCGCCGAGAGAGCCGTCACGCGGCAGATGAAACGTTTGTACATCGGCGGGAAAGAGTTTCGGTCGGGCAGACGCCGCTTAACGGCAATCATCGAGGCGACCGGCGCCCTCTATTATTTCCCTCTCTTCCCTCCGCGCGCGCGCGCGCGCGCGTCGTCCAGCCGTCGCCGCCGGCTCTGCCGAAGCTGCAATCATTCGTTATTTTTTCGTCATTCGGCGCGCGTTAATCCCGCGGCCGCGGCATCAAATATTCCTCTAACGCGATGGACTCGCGTTATTAAAGCTCGCTCGCGCGCGCCGACAAAGACGACCGGCGGACAGCGCGCGCGCGCGCGCGCGCGAAACAAAGCCGGGGAATTAGCGGCGAATTGAAATGGTCGGAGAGAGCCGTCGTGCGGCTCGTCAACCCCCGTTGGGATAGTATTTATATGAACGTGCGTCGACGAGGGGGGGAGTGGGGTAGGCTAGCAGGTGGGACCGCATGCGAAATCGCGGGGTCGTTTTATAGAAGGATAACGCGCGAATGTTGGACGGCTGCCGCGACTTGCGGAATTTTCCAGCGCCGCACCCGAATGCCCATAATTGCGAAGGCGGACGCGCGACGAATAAAGCGCTCTTTCGCGCTTCCCTGCTGAGGAGGGCGGGGGAGGGGCTATAGGCAGATACGGGGGATGGCTGTGTTCATAGCGTGTTCCTTCGCTCGCCTGTGCCTCTCGTCCCTCTCATCCCGCCGACACGATCGGCGATATCGCCACGGCTCGCGGACGTTCCATTCGATGAGTTCTAAAGCGTCCGACTGGAAAGCGCTCGCTCGTAGCTTATCAGTCGCGAGGCCCGCCGATAATGTCCGCGTGACCCCGCTATATTGTATCTGCTCGACGGTGTGTATGCTATCGTGGAGGCCCGCTGCGCGAGTCATCTCGCCATTGATACTCGATACTTAATTAAGCGATGTTGCTCATTATCGCCCGAAGCGGGCATTCTTCCTGGCGGCGCGCCCAGCCGAGCGTGAAGCCGACCGGGCAAAACCCTTTCCGGCAATTTTCTCCAGTTTCGTGGCGATACTCCGACCTGCATCCTGGAAGTACCTTCCGCTATATACACCGGGCTGGCCCAGATCGCCAAGTGTTCCAGCGACGAAATCCCTGACGAATCTGCGGGATCGGCTCTCTCGTCGCTGCGAGAGAACAGGAGAGAGGGCGAGAGAGAGCGAGAGAGAGCGAAAGAGAGAGAGAGAGAGAGAGAGAGAAAGGAAAGAAAATGTCGAGAGAATAATAACGCGGGGCTAAAAGTAAAAGGGTAGGGCGCGACGATAGGGCGGGGGAGGGGGGGGACACTACACGTTGTTGACGGGAATCGAGTTGACTCGCGGCGAAATCTCCTCGGCGCGATAGTAGTGACACTCTCCTACGCCCGAACGGCGTTCGGGAGTTCGCAAAATCGGCGAGAATCCAGAACGTAGTAATTATTCGCGAAAGCGTTCCCACTCTAGGCGGAACTTGAATATTTAATTATGCGGCAGGTCCAATTAGCAATTATCGTTCTGAAGTGGAGCGCATTCGGTATTAGCGCATAAATGCTTGATGGCGGACAGTTCCGAAGTCATCACGCGCGCTTTTATACCCCGAAGGATGGACGGGGGTTAATTCGATCCCCCGCTCGCGAATGCGGTATCCATTGCGGATGCGAAAGGTCAAAGGGCATGTCCCGCTGCGTGCTCCGTGTCTGCGTTCGATCGATTAATTCAAAGTCACGATTAAACCGGGGGGCTTTCCACCATGCGTAATAATTAAACGCGCGATCGGCGCATCTCGCGCGTATAACAATTTCAGGAGCGTAATTCGAAAATTAGGTCGGTTAATGCGCGAAAATTTTGCCGAGCGCGCGCGGATAATTAACGCGGAAAAAAATTTTCACACGAGCGCGGTTAAGCGACGGCTCATTCTGCGTCGAGTAATTAATGTTTCCTATTAATTCCCGCAAAGACCAAGGAGCGAGCGCCGCTCGCGACGGTCTCCTCCCCTCCCCTCCCCTTTGCTTCTTTTTCTCATTCTCTTTCCATTCTCTTTCCTTTTTTCGCCGGGAACCCCTCCAATTATCCGCGTTTCGAGGAAGCACTTGCTCAAACGGCGGTTTTCATTTGCCGCCCTCGCTTCCACGCGAGCCCTCTTTCGCGAAAATAAAACAAAAAGGAAAAAAACAGAAAAAGAAGAAGCAGAAAGGAAAACAACTCTGGCGCTCGGCACGCAGGAAGTTGTATTATTACGACAAGTTTCGCTGTCCAAAGTGTCGCCGGGCAAAAGCGCGGCTCGTAACCGTCGTCGTCGTCGTCGTCTCTCCCTCCCCGTGCTGCGACTCTCTCTCTCTCTCTCTCTCTCTCATTCTCTCCCTTCTTCGCGGAGACTACTTTTATTCCAGTGTAAACGACTTCCGGCGTGCAACAATGCACCCAGGCGTAACGAGCCTGCGAATAAGAGAGCGCGCATACGTGTAGCTTTGCCGGCGAGAAAGCTGCAGAAACGCACGCGAGGTAGCCGCGGTAACGAAGTAAAACCTAAGGCAAACTCCGGCGACAACCCTCCCTCGGACGGAGTCAGAGACTCGGATATCCAGCGCGGACGGAGGGTGGGACAGGGGAAGGGCGAACGAGATAAGTTGAAATAAATAAGTCCGTCGATAAGTGCATTCATCAGTCCTCGTTCGCGAAGATAAGAACGTCCGGCGGCTGCACGCTCAGCCGGCCATGAATTAATCTCGTCTCGTCGGTGCTTAGGTCAAAGGATAATGCCCCGCGGTTGCAACGTCGTCGTCGTCGTCGTCGTCGTCGGGCTGGTCGTCGAGTCGCGTCACTGCAACCGCGAGGAAAGGGACGCGCAGCGAGTGAAGGAAGGGCGGGGGCGAGGGAAGAAACGACGACTCGAGGGAGGCGAGTTGCGTGTCGCGAACTAGTTTGTCTACCGCGTCCTATCGGTTAACCATTCGTCTTCGTGCCGTAGCTCACTATAGTCTTTTACGGCATCCCAGCTGGGTGGAAGAAGCTCTCTCTCGCTTCCCGTGCCCGCAGGGGAACTCAAATTTCTACGGCATCTCTCCCTCTCCCTCTTGCTCTTGGCCATTGTGTGTGTGTGTGTGTGTACAGAGTAAACGCGCAGCGCGACGTGCACGGGAAATCCGATTCTTAAGGGTCGCCCAGCATCGATTTATCTGCACGTTTACGCGAGACGCACGCGTCGGCGAAAGGGTCAGATTTCGCTTAGGTGTTGGCGGTATTGTGTCCTTTCAGCGACAGCTCCTTCAGCTTTTCGTTCGCGATATTTGCATTGCAGTCACCCATTGTCCGCGTCTGCTGGGATAGCTTTAAGAGCTCTTGAAATCTTGAGACACTGCGCAGGGCTGTGGAAGAGCTCGGCACGAATGTCAGGGACGTTAAATCGCGGAAGATTGGAGATTAAGCGCAACCTGGTGCCCCTGGTGAGAACAAAGTCGCGTCTCTGCGACTCGAGCACGCGTTGACGCGACCCGCCCGTTTGCCCGCCGTTCGATCGAAAATCGAGACAAGCAGCAAAGTCCCGAGCGTGAAATGACTCGTTACGCGTACATATGAGGGAAATTACCGTTGATTCAGTCAACGTGTCCGCCCCGGTCGAGTGGTGGCTGCCGTTTACATTTAGTTATTGGGTCGTACGTGGCGGCGGGAAGTGAAAAGTGCATCCTCCACGCGTTTACCTGCGCTACTTCCACTTTGCTACTTCTCTCTTCCGCGAGCCATCTCCCAACATGGATATTTAATGAATTTCCCCTGGACAAACACGGGCGAGGGATTGAAAAATTACTGAACGCCGAGAGAGAGAGAGAGAGAGAGAGAGAGAGAGAGAGAGAGAGAGAGGGAGAGAGAGAGAGGGAGAGAGAGAGAGAGAGAGAGAGAGAGAGCGCGAGAGAGAGAGAGAGAGAGCGCGAGAGAGAGAGAGAGAGCGCGCGAGAGAGAGAGAGAGAGCGCGAGAGAGAGAGAGGAAACCGGGAGAACAAGGAGGCGCGCGGAAGAAGCGATGAAAATTCATCGTACGACCGTTCCGCTCCGAGCCTCAAGTGACGGCGAACGCGCTCTGGCGAAGAACTCTGCGTTACTCTCTCATCAATCGTTATGTTCTTCCCTTCGCCCTCTCGTCTCCAGTTGCTGTTTATTGTAGCAACTACAAAGTCACAACCGCCGAAATTCTCCGACCGCGACTCGCGAGCGGTCAGAATTTTATTCTGTTCGCGCGTCCTTTTCTATAGTATGTATTCTTTTAGCACAAGAGAGAGAGAGAGAGAGAGAGAGAGAGAGAGAGAGAGAGAGAGAGAGAGAGAGAGAGAGAGAGAGGGAGGGAGAAAGAGAGAGGGTGTAATCGTACAATAAAAATAACGATAACAATAACGCGCGATAAAAATAACAATAACGCGCTACAGGCCTCCGCGGTTAAGCCGAATCCGCGTCCTTTCGTCCTCGCGCGTGATCGTCGTATTTAAAGAACAAAGCGCCTATTGGCGCCGAAGATTGGCGCGCGCGCGCGTCACATTATCGTTTCCGCTCGAAAATAGCGCTCCGCGGATTGTCCACGAGAGATTGCGGAGAAATCCCGTTATCCCCGAATAGGAAGTATCTTCGGGGTCTCATGGTTGCGCCCCGCAGTCGGGCGAGCGTGGAAAAGTTCGCCGTGCTATTTGGTCCAGGTTTACCGACATCAGGGAGCATTCTGCGGGCGCAAATTCCAGCGCGAATAGCGTTCGCCGCGTGCCTTCAGCCTTTACGGATATATTTCCGCGACGTTCCGTACCAGACGTTTGTATACGGTTGACGGCAGGTGGGGGGGGGAAGGGCTGAGGGGGGGTGGAGGCACACGAGTATACAATGTACGTGTTGGGGTCGGCAAGCTGAAAGTGAAGACGTGTTGAGGCCGCGACAAGGAGAGCATTCGAGAGCAGAGAAGAAGAAAGAAGAGAGAGAGAGAGAGAGAGAGAGGGAGAGAGAGAGAGAGAGAGAGAGAAGGGGGAGGAAGAGCGGCAGAGGAAAAGAAAGAGAGAGGGAAAAAGGGGAAACGAGCGCGAACAAAGAACCGCGGCACAAAGTTGGCCGTGACGTTGCGAGTAAGGCAAATTAGACTTTTTAACGAGACAAGCCCCCCCTTCCCCCCTCCCCCGTAGAGGCAGCGACGCTTCATCTCACGCGCTGTCGCGCGCGGACACGGGCGTATAAAATAGCAACATGGGTGAAATAATTGAAATTATGTTTAATTTCGTACAAAGTTTCGCGCGCGCGCGCAGAGATTCAGTCCTTCCGACGCAAGCGCGTCGTTTCTCCTCGCGTCGCGTGCTCGTTTATGAATTAATTATCGTGTCTCTCGCGCGTCGCGCGAGTAATATCGCATCTCGCGCTCCACACTTTTACACGCTGCTTCGTCCGAGACGGGATACGTTAGGCGATTTAGCCGCGATACGAACGGGCCCGTAATTTCGCCCGCGCAGGGCAGGGACGGGCAGCGTTAATCAAGGAGATCCGAAAAACGATGGCCGCCGGCCATGCCTCCTCCTCCTGTTTCTCCAGCGGATAACATGCGACTCCTTTATCCGCGCCATATCCCGCCCTCGTTATTGCATTATGCATATTACAAGCCGGCGGCCAGCTGGATGACGACGCGATCGTGCCGCTCGAACACGTACAAGAAGAAATTCCGAGGCAGAGAGTCGGGGAGAAGAGCATACCGGAGAGGCTCTCGCGAGAGACGCGAGATAAAAGATCAAGAGACACGGAGAGCCAGAGAGCGAGAGAGGGAGGAGTGAGAGTAGAAGGTGTGCGGAGGGTGCGGAGAGAAGGAGAGAGGGAGAGGGGGAGAGAGCGAAACACGCCAAGAGGTACCACGAAGCGGGCGCGGAGGGCTGCTCTCTCTCTCTCTCTCTCTCTCTCTCTCTTTCTCTCTCTCTCTCGTGTACCAAGCCGCAAATAGTAACCGAAAACTACTTGGTATTCAAGTAGCGGCGCCTTTTCGCCCCCTCTCGTATTCCGTTCTTCACTTCGGTCGCAGTTGAGACAGAATGGAAATGCGAATTGATCGATAGTCCCGCGCGGATCCGCAGCCGCAAAAGGATTCGGCGGCGGTCACTCGTCGAATAAAGCGGTGTACATTCGTGCGGTAGATTCGCGGCGATTCAATGTAATCAGACTTTTGAGCGGTTGTAAGCGCACGTACCGCGAGTAATGCCGCTACTTGGCCGCTAAAACTTGCGCCGGCTTCGTTTCTCCCTCTTCCCCTCCCCCTCTCTTTCTCAGGGGGTTGTTTCCGGCCCGCCTGTACGACTGACATGTCTCCTTTGTTTCTCCTTATTGAATTGTCGTCGTCTCTCTCTCTCTCTCTGCGGTAGATATTTCTCTCCGATATCCGGCGGCATTAAATCAACGCGCTTTTTCAAACAAGATTTATCGCTTATATTACGGCACTTATATACATCGAGGGCTGAATCAACGCGGCGCGCACGCGCGCGCGTTTTCACTCCGGGGAAACTCAGATAAAACGGTAATTAAGTAATTTACTCCGGAAATAACCCGTCCATTAATTATGCATCTTTTCAGCCGCGCTTAATTACGGTTTCACAATTGCAGTTTGAACGGGAAATTTTTCAAGCAAATTCCTCGCGCGGAGATTCTCTCTCGGGTGCACGATGCCGCGTTTGCTGCATCTGTAGTACGCGTGTAAACTGTTTCTTATGCGCCGGCTATTGCGGGTTTTCGAGTCGCGAAAAATTCGCCGTTCAAACGACGCCGCCGCCGCCGCCGCGCTGCACCGCGCCGCGCCGGCCTTCAGTCGGCCGCTTTCTGCCTGCCCAGCCCGCCGGTCTCTCTCGGCGTGCAACGCGAAATCCATACAGAAAAGAGGCCAGTGCGACATAAAGCGTTGTCGCGTCATCAATCTTTGATTCGGCCAGCCCGGTGAGTGTTTGTCGCTTGCATGCAAAGCGTCGGGAAACACGAGCTGCATATTTGCGTTCGCGCGTCGAGCGAGAGCGAGAGCGAGAGCGACCGAGCGCGTATTTAGCGCGCGGTCTCTTGCGAGATCCCGCAATCGCGAAGAATCGACGTCGCAAACGCGATCGGCGAATTCCGGATCGGCGCGGCAGATGCGATCGCCGCCATTTGTATGTGCGCGCGCGCGCGCGCCCGCCCGCTCGTCGAGAAGACCTTACACTTTTAAAACAATGGGCGCAAGCAGAGCGACGTGTAGCAGCAGCAGCAGCAGCAGCTTTCGCGACAACAACGAAAACAACAAGCAGACTCGCATCTGCCAACGCGACTGCGTCGCACAGATATTCCGCCGGCGAGGCTCGACGTAGGAAGGCTGTCCGTCGTGTTTTCCCGGACGTTTAAGGCTTCGCGCGTTTCCCATTCGCACGTTTCACCCGCGGCGCTTTTACGAACGCATGTGCGCCCTGAGCGAGCTTCTCACGATTGCTCCCGTTGCGGCATAAATCAAACCAGCTATCGCGCGTGCGGCCGCATCGCGCACGAAAGCGATCGTCGTGCTCGAACGAACTTCGCGTCTCATTTCTTCGCGCAGGGCTGACAAGTAAACCTCGGGGAACGTCAGACGCCGATTTGTTTCCAATTTTTTATAGTTATTTTTTATGTCAAAATCTAAAGAAATCTGTTATCATTTTTAGGTTAAATTAATTTTTTCAATTTTTTCGAAATTCCTCAAGCTTTTTTCGTCCATTCTTCCCTTTGGTTCGTTTCTTGTTCATTTTTCACCAGATTTTGACGTTAAAATGAGCTTGTTTGCTGGATAGTGAGCCGAAAGAGATTACCCAACGTCGAATGTAGCGTAAAACTGAACACTTTTTCAACAATGACGTATAGCCATATTAGATCCGCCATTTTGAATTTTACAAAATGTGTTCGTACCATTGATAAACTCGTGGTTGTGACATAGTCATCGTCGCCAAAGGCCTTCTTTAACATTCTGAACGCTTCGCTGCACTTAATTCCGTTTTTAACACAAAATTTCAGACAAACTCCCTGATCCGACTGATTTCGCCACACAAAATATCGTCTGACACACTGAAGTACGTCTTGCTCATTCGCTCGCGCCAAACACAAACTAAGCGTCGCAGCTGCCTGAAAATTGACACGTACGTCACTGGTAGTGCTACCAACATACGAAAAAAGAATCAACTGATTAGACAAGATACAGCGCGCGCAATTTCAAAATTCTCGTTACTTTTCGATCAAACCTCGTATAATCCTACAGCATCCTGCTTCCTGTTCCCTGTATTTTTGATCTTTCTCTAACTTGAGACAAAGTTTAAGTCAAAAAGAGATAAAGAGAAAGAAATAGAAAGCAAAGAGCACATTGTAGATAAGACTTAAGAGAGTTAACTGCAGCTTCAAGAGTCTGCGGGCTTGCTTTGGATTAATCGCAAAAGCTGCGTGTTTCTCGCATGAACGCCACATGTAGCCTGACGTTTGAGAATCAGAAAGCTGTACATTTCAGACGAATCTCCTGATTAATGAGCAGCCTCACGAAATTGAAAATCAATTGATTAATACGTTACGACGTCCGTATTGGCTAATTCGTTGAGGGAAACGAGTGCGATTGTCCTTAATCGCGACACATTCACCGCAGGGTTCGCCAGCTCGTAAACCCCCCTCCCCCACAAATTTGCCCCTCGAACTCGCATTCGGGAGACAAGAACAGCGTAGAGTCGCCGCGAAAAATGATACGAGCGCCCCGGGATCGTCTCTACGGCGCGTCTCCACCTCGCGATCTCGAATCTATTGGGTTGGCAACTAAGTGATTGCGGATTTTAAATAAGAATGAAAATTCAAAATTTTAAATTTGCTTTTTAAAATTTTTTTCAATGCATGTATGCGATACATTGAGCTTCTCTGCAATATCACGTGTTGCGCTATGACGATCTGAATCGATAATGGCCTTGATATGGGTCTCATCGACTTCAACTGGGCGGCCAGATCGTTGAGCATTTTTCAATGAAAAATTACCAGAACGAAATCTGGCAAACCAATTTTGACACTGCCTTTCTTTCAAGGCTTCATTCCCATATACGGCACATAACTTCTTGTGTGCTTGCGATGTGTTCTTGCCTTTTCGGAAATAATACAATAAAATATGTCTGAAGTGCACGTCTTGCTCTTCCATTTTTAAAGTTGGGATAAAAACAAAACTAAACAACTAGTCGATATAATTTTTGTACTAAATGAAAGGTAGAAGTACAAACAATAAGAAAAAAATATAGGTTAGGTACTTTGAACACGTTGACGAAACAAAAGAAAGTGTAAAATCCATCTGTCGACAAAATCCGCAATCACTTAGTTTCCAACCCAATACTTTGTCGCGAGCGAGCCTTCGAGCGCGCGCGTGCGTGTATTACGCCCCGCGTCCGCTCGGCCAACGTATTTAAACATCGAATTAGAGTGCCTCGCATGTAAACCAGATTTCCGGTGTCAGCTTCAGCGCATCCTGCCGGCAGCCGGTGCGTCGTTTCGCAAAGCGCTTTGATGCTGCGTAATGCGTCTTAACGGTTAGAGAGCCGGAGCGATGTTGCGCCCGTCCGCCCGCTTCGCTCACGTTGTAATCCAGATCGAGAGCAGATGGAGTGTGTAATATTTCGACTGGCTATGGACGCCGCTCCTCGTGTGCCATCCCTGTTTATGCAGGGATTCCGCTCGCTGGCTCGCCTGGTGACGGAGAAGCGAGCACGACGACGAAATAATTCAGCGCGAGCGCGCGCCCGGCTGGCGAATGTTGAATTACTTAATAAATTATAACGACGATCGAGAGAGAGAGAGAGAGAGAGAGAGAGAGACTCGCGGCTAAAGAGAGACGAAACGACGTCGGCGTGTACGCGATGAAGAAGAGCGCGGGCATACACCCCAGAGAGTTGACGCGCGCGTTACCTCACTCTCGAGTTTAACGTTTCGCGAGCGAGCGCGCGCGCGCGCGCGCGCACGTGCGACTGTCAACAGCGGAGAGCGGAGAGGAGGTCGAAACAGGTTCGCTGATGAAAATTGATATTTTTAACCGGCGGTCGTGCACCCGAGAATAGAGCACGGCGGGTTTGTTTTATTTTTAGCCAGGTGCAAGCACCGGAGGAGACAGGTCGATCAATAATCGCGGTATTATTATTACAACGTCGCGCTTAGGTTACCCTCGCGTGATATAAACAAGTCTCAAGAGCATCGTCATGTGCATACAAGTTTTCCGCTTATTTTCGTAGAGTCGTCACACACACACACACACACACACACACACACACACACACACACACACACACACACACACATGTACACACCGTACGATACGCGAGGCGATCGCGCGTCCAGATCTCACGCGGCAAATAGTCGACGCCGCTCTCTCTTTTCTCTCTCTCTCTCTCTCTCTCTCTCTCTCTCTCTCTCTCTCTTCGCTTCCGCCACCATTTCTCTAAACAGCGTTTCACTCTGGATGACGCTGATGTTGCATCAAATTGGATTTATCCCGGTTTACATTGGCTGACACATATAATGTATACGTGATTAACGCGTTCGCAAATAGATCGTATTCCCAACAATATAGGGTAATGAGGTGGCTGCATTATTTATAAAGGATCCCGCGCGGTCCTCGCGAGCGCGCGAGGCATTACCGTAAGGTTGAAGTTTAATTTACGAACATGGCTCCGCCGAAAATGACCGGCGACGCTCGATAACGGGCGAGCGGCGGCGTAATCCTCGGCCCTTTCCTGCCCGACGCGGCGCGGCCCGACGATTCTGCAAGTACTTTATGGCGATTGTTCGCATCGGGGCTGCTGCAGCTCGGCGGCGCGCGCTCGCAAGACCGGAAACGCATCGGAGAGTTAGGATGGTCGGAGACGCGTTTAATGGCGTCTGCTAATTCCAACGTGGATAATTCGATCCTCCCGGGATCCCGCGGCTCCACTCGAAGTCGTCGTCGTCGTCGTCGTCGTGCGCAAGCTCGATCGATTCGCCATTATTATTTCTGTCGAGAAGCTTCGACTCTTGCTTTTAGTCGTCGCCGTGACCGGATGCTCCGCTGCAGCGTGAACTGCGCACGACGATACAATCCCACCCACGATCCCGAAATGCACGAAGCTCCGGGCTTTCGCGTGCTTTTAATCGCCGAGACCGAGGCAGGAAGGAAGGAAGGAAGGAAGGAAGGAAGGAAGAAAGGAAGGAAGGAAGAAGTAGGTGCGGTGCAGCGGAAGGTACACAAAGAGAACGCGGACGAGGATGAGTGTTCTCGTAAGGAGACTAGGCAGCTAGGCGGAAAACGCGCGCGAGCAGGGAAGGAGCGAAATACAGAGGGGGAGAGGGGGGGAGAGAGAGAGAGAGAAGGAGGGAAAGAAAGCAAGGTGCGCATTCAAGCTCGAAGACGATCGCTGACTTGGCTGGTCGGACGGCGTTTAAACACCAGCGCGAATTTTCAGACCGCGCTTTTATAGACAGCAAGCTGGCGAGGTAAAACGAAGCGGCGTTAAATTCGAAACGGTAGACGAGCGTAAACGTCGCGCAACCCTGGCGGTGTTCCTACGTTCTCGCGTTCGCCCGTGTAACGTATTAACGGAGGAATCGCGCGAACAAAGGGCGGTTGAGAGCGGGCAGATACGAAGGACGGAAGGAAAGAGCGCGAGTGAGCTTTAACGATCCTCTTTACCGGCTCGTATTCTCGGTTAACGTCGAGGAAAAACGTAACGCAGGACGGTGGACGCGAGCGAGCATCGTCGATCTCGCGGCGATCTCCGTCTCGCCGTCGACTGTTCGAGGCCTCTTCGAGTTCTCTCTGCTCTCGAGTATTCTCGATTAGACTTTCTCTCTTTCTCTCTCTCTCTCTCTCTCTCTCTCTCCCCCCTCTCTCTCTCTAATTCTCTCTTCGTGAGGCGGAGGCGCACCGACGACGGAGGATGCTGGTACGCCGCTACAATCCCTCCTCCAGCGGGACGTCTCATAAGAATTCCGGCTGGGCGCGGCGATAAATCACCGCCACCGAAATTCGCGAGAATATTGGCTTTTGCATTATTGGTTTTTGCCTCGCGCGCGCGAGCACTCCGAGGGAAAACGTCTGCATCTGCATTCTCTTCCTCTATCTCTGCCGTCCATCTCGCTCGATCTCACGTAGCGACGTGAATTCTTCTGCGGAGCAGCTGTTTCCCCTTACCGGCGACGACGGACCGCGCGCTGGAAGAACGCGCGCGCGTTTCTCTCCTCTCTTCTCCTCTTTTCTGTTTTTCGCTCTCTCCGCCTCTTCCATCCGGCTATTTATGCGTTCTTATATTTAATCTCCTTCTCAGCGGGCGACGTTTCGACTTTTCGCGTGCGCGTTGAGAAAATCGCCCGGCGGCGGATGGCAAGTAGCTGCCGCTCTCCCCGAATCGGATGAAATCAAGGAGGAATATCAAGCGAAATGAAGAAAGTGCTTCGTCGTTTGCAGACAAATAATTAATGCAACGTTGAATTGCAATGGATTTGTGCAAATAACGTCTTTGGTCGATGCGCGTCGAAGGAAGAAAGGGAGAGAAAGAGAGAGAGAGAGAGAGTGAGAGAGAGAGAGAGAGAGAGAGAGAGAGAGAGAGAGAGAGAGAGAGGGAGAGAGAGAGAGAGAGAGAGAGAGAGAGAGAGAGAGAGAGAGAGAGAGAGAGAGAGAGAGAGAGAGAGAGAGAGAGAGAGAGAGAGAGAGAGAGAGAGAGAGCGAGAGCGATATTTATTACAACCGTCAGCATTTCCCTCTTGGCTAAAAGATGGAAATCCAGTCCCGAGATTGATCGACGCAAATATTCAGGCCGGTAAAATCGAGATAGAACGCGCGAGGACATACCTCGGGCACAAAGTGACTGTAAAATCTCTCGCTAATTCACAGCGAGAGAGAGAGAGAGAGAGAGAGAGAGAGAGAGAAAGAGGTTGGAACGCGCTTCTTTCCATAATTTCGCGCGACAATTCCGCGACAATGTCAAGCCCGCTGTCGCACGTCGCGCGATTTGGAGATTCAAATAGCGCGGGGAGATTCGCTGCGGAGATTCCAAGATGGAAAATAAAGGAGAAATTCGTGGGCAAATGCTTTCCAATTTTCTCACGAGCAGCTGTTCCGCGACGCCAACCAGACGCGTCGGGAAGGAACAAAGAATCGTTTGACAGTTTTCACGTGCGCGTCAGATACCAGATTCCAAAGGAGCGCCGGGGAAGGAAGGATCGTTGCCGAGCGAGCGTCGCCGTGCCTGCGACGCTCGTCCGAGAGAAGAAGTCGCGAATCTGAAATCGCTCGTTTATTTCCGAAAGCCGCCGCTCGCCCGATCTTTTATTGAAAGTGAGACGACTACGTTTCGTCCAGCACGGTGCAGCTGATTCGACGGTACCCGCCAACCCAAAATTCACTCGTTCCCGTCGGAGACGAACTTTTGGCTAGAGATGGACACTCTCCAAAATCCTTGAGTTTCCTTCCTGAAATTTTTGCCAAACTCTCATCGAGGAGGACAGCGACGAAGAAGCAAGCGTCGATACGATTCTGCCTCTCTCGAACCGAAGAGAATAATTGGAGGTTCGTCGTTACGAAATTATCGCGATCGACACTTATCTCATCGCGTTCGATTCGCGATTCACCGCTTTCTGAGAAATGAGAGTCTTCGGTGGGGCAGCGGCTTTCGGAAATCGAGACGACCTAGATACGGAATTGCCCTCGAAATTTCCCTGGGAATTTAGTCACTGAAAGAAGCGACGATTTTTCATTGCGCGCTAGAGTGAGAGAACGAGAGCGAGAGAGCGAGGGAGAGGAGCGAGAGAGCAGAGGGGGGGGGAGAGAGAGAGAGAGAGAGCACGTCTTTCCGGATGGAAAAACTGATGGAAAAAAAGAGTAATGGCCGGGCAAGCTCTTGGTTGGACTAAATGCATCGGTGGCTGAAAGGAGCGTGTTAAAATTAATGAAAGGTCCGGTCAATGTGTGATCGTTTCAATTTATAATTATATAATAAGTTGAAAGTGGCGGTATTACATTTTCGTTTTTAAAGAATATAACTGTATTACTATCCATATGTGATATCGCACACTTGCGCGTTTGAGCGCACGCACATGCACACACACACACACACACACACACACACACACACGCGTACGAGCAGACATTCAGATTCATCGACCAGGCAGCGATGTACTCAACCTCTTCACCGCGACCTACTCTCGACGTGAAACCGGTAGCACCAAATTGTCTAGCGACGTACTTGGTCCGGCCTTAAAAGCGATGTAAAGCTACACACGTAGATTCGGCATCTCAGAGGGTGGTCTGGCGGTCGACGGTGAAAACAGTCGTCGTAAATTGTTCGTTAAGGCGGAATCAGTCGGTCGCCTCGCCCTGGAACGCGCGCTCCGTCTGATCGGTCTAATTTATCGCCGAAAATCGTGCCGCGATAATTTAGCGCCCCGACGTTTTCCCGGATTACACATACCATTCGTGCGTTGCGTGCTGCAACGAGCCGTGGCTGCGGCTGCGGATGCGACCGGAGAGGGGGGGGGTCTCTCGCCATCTCCACTCGCTCTCGGATCTCTCGACTTGAGTGTCTGAATGTCATTAGAATCGGACACCGATCGGAAGAATGATAATTCTTCGCTCTCCTCTCTCTCTCTCTCTCTCTCTCTCTCTCTCTCTTCCTCTTTCCCCTCGACACTTAAATATTCATCGATTCCTAGCGCTCTTAGAACCGATGCATATCCGAGGCTGAACGACTCCCCCCCCCCCCCGCGCGGGCAATATTTTAGTTAGAAACGCGAATATTCCCATGTGTGTTTGTTTAGGCGAACGTAAATGTGGCTAGAGGTGTGCGCGAGTATTTAATGACGTTCCAATTAACCAAATACGGACTCGAATCTGTCGCCACATGTCTCGAGGCTGGTTGCGAAGGGCGTCTCTCGAGCGCGAGCGTACTTGCGCGGATCTCCATGCGAGACGCAATCAAGTGCGGTCATCATTAATATTCCACTCGTGTCTCTAATTGATCCGTTCATTGAGTCGCGCGTCTCTGCACGACGAACGGTGACATCTGTTTCCTCGGGGAGACATTGACACCTCGCTCGCTGTCGAATCAACGTGATCGAGCAGCCGAAGCCCGTCGTCGTTCCGCCTTTCCTCGCGCTCGTCGCATCTGCGACGACTTTACGCATCTCTAGGCAGCCTCAAAGGCTACAATTAACTAATGGGTCGTGGAAAATTAACCGAGAGATTCAGCTTCCTCGGGAACACGCGCGCGCGCTCCTCGAGTCGCTAAGTCGCCGCTGCGTGTTTTCCGCGTCGAATATATATTTCTCCAGAAGCGTGCAATTACGATAAAAATTTTTCAGGCCCCACAAAAACGGTCGATCACGGTACATTCCGAATCGCGTCGATCGGATGGCGGCGGAACGAACGAGGGAGCGAGGAAGATTAAGGGAGGGCGGGAGAACGCGATCCGGAATCTGGATTTCGCGGAGATCATTAAGTGGAGCTCCACTAATAATTCCGACGAGTCGT
The DNA here is from genome assembly GCF_003227715.2 of Harpegnathos saltator. Classification (NCBI taxonomy): domain Eukaryota; kingdom Metazoa; phylum Arthropoda; class Insecta; order Hymenoptera; family Formicidae; genus Harpegnathos; species Harpegnathos saltator. The sequence continues at coordinate 103,326 of NW_020229998.1, read as the reverse complement.
TCGCTGACGTCGTTAGGAAGGGTTAGCCTGAAAAAAGTCGTCGACGCCGCCGCTGCTTTTTGCGCGGTTACAGATCGCGTAACACGACCTCCCACAGCGGCCGAATCGATCGGCGAGATCTCGTCGCGGCGCGCCGCAATGTCCCTTTTCCCGCCGCGCCTCTTAATTAACGCGACTGCGATAAATTGGAACTTATTGACCGACGAAACTCGCCGCCGGCCAGAAAAACTAATTAAGTGTCGTCGCTCTTTAGTCCCGCGCGCCCATTACGCTGACATTCGCGAGACGCGGCGCGAGACCCCCTGCGGCGTCTCTCCCCTCCCCCCCCCCGCGCTCGTCGCGCGCCCTCCCGCGTTACTTACCTTCGCGATTGATCGCGGATTAATCGCGGGACGAGAGAGAGAGAGAGAGAGAGAGAGAGAGAGAGAGGAGACAAGAAAAAACAACAACCGGCGCGGGAACGAACTCGCTGTGAACGGCGCGCGATCTCGCGAGCGTGACTCGCGCTCGCGCGCGCGAATCCGCGCACGTCGATCGACCTTCAGTGTCCATTCAAATAGACGCTCCAATTCCCGGGGCACCCTGGTTTTATTATAGGCGTCCGTCACGGGAATGTTCCACGAAAGTACGGCGATCGATTCGAAACGGTTATAAAGACGCCTCCTCGAGCGGCATTCCGGCTTTAACGACCGTCCGCGAGGAGAAAAAGTCGGAATTATCGACGAAAAAACTCGTTACGAACGCGAAAATCCAATTAGTTTTAACGTCCTCGCCTTCCACAGTCACGGCATTTCTTCGGCAGGTCGCAAGAAGATTTCGAACTTAACGCCGTCCTCCGCCACTTTCTCTCTCTCTCTCTCTCTCTGTCTCATCGCCGAGATTTCTCTCTCTCCCTGCCCTCCTTTCTCTCTCTCTCTCTCTCTCTCTCTCTCTCTCTCTCTCTCTCTCTCTCACTCACTCACTCACTCACTCTCACTCTCTCTCCTGCACCTTCGCCAAAGAGAAGGAGAGTCGCTCCTGCATGCCGCCACCACTCCTCTGACCTCCTTTTAGAGCGGCAGTCCTCTGGCACCCCCGATGCAGCGATTCTCTTGCGCAGCCATTAAGAAGTGCACATGGTGTACGCTGTACTTCGCGTTTTTTTAAGCTCTTTAAGCGGGTGTCTTTGGCTGCGCGCGCGCGTACGCGCACGCGCGCGTTTCGTTCCGCCTGCAACCGCTTTGCCGCATTTCCTGAGCTTTTAACGAGAACCCTCATAAAAGAAGGGTAGACTCGCAGCCGGCCGTAACCGGCGACGCCGTGTTCTCTCCGTTTTACGTATCCATTGCCGGTTCGCCGACGTCTGTCCCGCTGTCTCTTGGCCGCTACATTATTGTACGCGCGAGTCTTCTTTTCCTCTCTCTCTTTCTCTCTCTCTCTCTCTCTCTTTTTTTCTTTTTTTCTTTTTTTCTTTATCGAGGTCACTCGCCACACGCGACTAATATTCCGCGTCGGTGGAGTCACCACGCGCGTAATCGTCTCCGCAGGAACGCAGGGGATTTTCATCGCGGCGAGAGAGCGTTGTTTGTTCGTCGCGCAGTGAATTGATCGCGCTGATGAAAGGTGGTTCACGGACGATTGGTACGAGTGTATCGACATTTACCGCGGCTGCAAGCGTCCGCGAAGACTCGCTCGACGACAGGAGGAACCGTGTCAGGTGCGGGCAATGACGCGCGAATGTAGGAAAGAACGAGTCCTAGATAGCCGAGAATGGCTCATAGGAGGTCGGGAAGGTGTCTAATTGCCGCGCGGAAAAACGTCGGAAGCTTCAACGTTCACTTTTCTTACTCCTTCTCATCCCTCGGCCCCCTCCCACCCCCGCCGCCGCCGCCGCCGCCGTCGCTCTGCTATCTGTCTTTGTGACGTTCGCCCTTTTCTTCCGCTGGAAGAGCTGCCACCGGACAAAGAGGATCTACCCGCTGAGCTTCTTGACTACAATGCCGCTTTTTCGTGCCGCGCCATGCCGCGCGCGCGCGCTCGTCTAGAGTTAACTATTAAAAATTAAATTGTCATTTGCCCCGCGGCCGGCCGGCCGGCGGCGGCCGGCCAGCCGGCCGGTTGCGCGGCATTCGTGTTTTGCGCTAATTAATTCGTCGTCGCGACGACTCGATAATTTAGCAACTCATTAACCTTTTTACGTCTGCCAGGACCTTTTTACTCCGCGATGCCACTCCCCGGCCTCCTTCGCCTCTGCCGCGTCCGCTCCTGCCGATTTACGCTCGTCGCTGCGCCGGCGCGCTAAATGTAGCGATTCATATTCAATTATCTCGCTCCGCCAGGTAATTGGACTGACTTTTATTTATGTTAAATAAACGGCTCTCTCTCTCTCTCTCTCTCTCTCTCTTTCTCTTTCTCTCCATCGATCTGTCACCCGACGTTAAGCGCTGTACGTGCCGGGCAGACGGTAATGAATAAAATTCCGTTAAACGGGCGGCTCTCTCATTCCTCACGGCCGGTAGACTCCATCGGTCTCGGCTAAATGCCTGATATTTTAACAATGCCACGTCGATCAGTCCCCAGCGGCTCACCGCGATCTCAATTAGCGAAGTTAATGTTTAATCGGATAACCGTAGTCCATCGCTACCCATAAGGGGCCGGGGCTCTATAAAGCTTATAAGAAAGCTCCTTACAAACGTGGCCGGAATACTCTGGCTTTCCCAAGAAAATTACGTTAGCGAGCATCCCCGTGCGCTCGCGGCGGCGAAGGGGAGGCGCGAGAGAGAGAGAGAGAGAGAGAGAGAGAGAGAGAAGGCGAAAAAGTGCCGGGCAGGAGCGCTCGCGCGAAGCGGGCGAATCTGAAAAAGTGTGAGATCAAGCAGTTGCCTAATTGCTTAGCCCGAAGAACCTTTCAAGGTATCCCGTTTCTCCTCTCTCCCTCCCATTTGTCTCGCGACGCGGCCGTCCGTTCTCTCGCCGCCGTCTTCGCCGAGAAGAGAATCCTCGCCGGGATCATTCACTCCGTAGGATTCCCGCGCTCTCTCCTTTTCAGCTCTCTCACCCTCGGAGTTCTTGGTCGACCGCGCGACGCCATCCACCTTCGCTCTTACACGCGCTGTCCCTTTTCCTCCCCGCACTCGTTGTCGAAGTCGTCGTCGTCGTCGTCGTCGTCGTCGTCGTCGTCGAAGTCGTCGTCGCCGCCGCGACGCGCGAGCGCGATATTCATTCATGAAAGGATCCGATTCGACCCGATGCGCTGGAGACGTCTGCCGGAAGCCAACTGCGGGATTATCCGGCGGATCCCTTTCGGCTAGACGCCGTTCTGCGGATCCCATTTCCAAGCGAGTGCGCGGCCGGGCTGCTCCAAGTATAGAACCGACGTTCCGCTTTGACGATCAGAAGCGCCCGGCGAGTTCTACTCGGCCGGGGAATATGACGCGGCAGCGTATCGTGATTCCGCGGGGGTTACTCGCTCTTCCGGCCGGATCGGCGCGATCAGATTCGAGGACAGCGGGGGGAAGGGGGGTAGGAGCGTCGCGTCGCGTCGCGCGATTTTTCTCGGCTTCGTCGCTCGCGATACAGCGAGCCGTCGAGCGGCGGCTGTATCGACGGAGGATGAGAGACCCAGCGGCGTGACGGAGATCCAAAGGGCGCAATTTCGAAATGCAACGCGACTGCGGGCGAGTCTCAGCGAGGCGGGGACGTTTGCGGGATGCAAACGCCGTGATTCGCGAGGCACGCGAATTTGCGGAGGCACGTCGGGAACACGTGTTCACGACACATGTGTGCGCGAATGGCGGAACTGCACGACGCCCGGGGGGTAATTTGGCGCGCGCGCGCGCGCGCGCGCGCACTCCTGAGAGTCAAAGGGAATTGGATCGCGGGTAAAAGCGTGCTTAGCGTAACCAGATTTTCTTACTAGAGCTCAACGAACGGACTACACGCTCGGAATCGTAATGAAACTTCATCGCTTCCGGTCGCTCCTGGAGCGGCCCAAGATATGGGGCGACCATCTCTCTCCACCGCACCATTACCTGTCCCTCTCGCCCCATCACCTACGACCTACTTCAGGTAGCCGTCTAATCCTTTATGCCGCCGTTGCCACCCTCCTTCGCCTCCCTCTCTCACTCTCTCTCTCTCTCTCTCACTCTCTCTCACTCTCTCTCACTCACTCTCTCTCTCTCTCTCTCTCTCTCTCTCTCTCTCTCTCTCTCTTCGCTCTTTCGCCTTGCTTCAAATTTAACCTCCCTCTTCTCTATATCTTCGTGCTTCTTTATATCTCCGGCAGTTTTACTCCCTATCGATCTCGTTCTCCTCGTCTTATTAAAGTCACGTCGTGCTCGTGTCCGCTTCTTTATCTCACGCTGGTCAATATTGGCCAACAGCACTTTGGTCGATTCCACGACGCGTTGGCCGTCTCGCCGTCAGTTTCCGCGTGACGATCTTGCGATGAACTTTCGCACGGATTCAGGTATCACTTGGGTTACTTTCAGTCAACGGAGTTCAGAAATACCTCGTCGTCCCGAGAGAAAGAGAGAGGAGACGCGAGAGAGAGAGAGAGAGAGAGAGAGAGAGAGAGAGAGAGAGAGAGAGAGAGAGAGAGAGAGAGAGAGAGAGAGAGAGAGAGAGAGAGAGCATCGAAGTAACGAGGTTTTATTTTTTCCAATCCTTCTTTCGCCGACGAGGTCGTTCAACCTCGATACCTGAGGCAGCCCAGTACTGTAGTCGCGCGGCGAACCTCTCTTCGTCGCCGAAGTGATCCGAAAGAGACCGACGCGCGACTCGATATTTCATAAAGTCCTCTCGCGCCGCTCAAGGCATAACGCGAGTGCGAGCGTCCGCGATATTCTCGCGTAGGCTTTTATTACGGCGCGCGAGTCGCGACGTGCGAGCGAGCGAGATCATAATATCGCACGTATAGCCGAAGCCACGGAAATTCCAGAGGGGCGACGCCTCGGCACGCAGCTGATTTATTAACGCGCGTTCCGCGCGTCGCGCATCAATTTCATCGTGATTTTACATTCACGCCGCGCGGGCTCGTCCGATAACCCACCGCGCGATAACTGTGTTATGCGTGATAATTATGTATCAATTAGCGAATATGAAATATTTCGTGACACAGTGCGTCCCTTAATAGCGAAAGTATCGGGTGACCGGGATCGGGAGAGAGGGAAGTCGGAAAGTCCAGCGCGGTGGGTCACCGCTGGGTCACCCGGGGGTCACGCTGCAACGGAAAGTCCGACGTGGGTCAGCCTCTCCATCGTTTATGGAACGCAGGGTTCACGCGCGCGCGTCGCGAACGCGTCGATAATAAACATGGCAGCGCGGATCGATCGATCCGCGACGTTTCTCGAGGAAACGAGTCTCGAGATCTGGAGATCGCGCAAGAAAGAGAGAGAGAGAGAGAGAGAGAGAGAGAGAGAGAGAGAGAATGAATGGGACAGCTGAGAATTCGCCCCGTTGTCTCTTTCCGAGACGAGACGCGGAGGTTCGTCCGAAAATCGACGTTTCCAGGCCGAGACAGGAGGGCCAGACCAGGGGGAGGGGAATCACCATCAACGTTTTCGCAGACGAGGTGGATTTATCGAGCGTCGAGTAGCGAGCAGAGAGATGCCACGGAATGTTCAATCTCCCAGCAATTATACGACTCGCCACCTTCCGCTCGCGTTTCTTCGCGTTGCCCCCCTTTGCGTTCGATGTCCGGCGTCGAACCGGCGCGATACAGCCGTCGCATTCCTCGTCAATGAGAGACAGAGAGGGGGGGAGAGAGAGAGAGAGAGAGAGAGAGAGAGAGCCGTGGGGAATCGCCCGGGAAACGAGTGAATCCGTGGAATCCGAGGCTCATGAAAAAGATCAATTGCCAGATTCCCCGCCGTCTCGCGCTCGCGCGTACGCGCGCGGTATGACGATGGCGATTTTAGCAGTCGGAAGAGCGGTCGAGCAATTTCGACGGACGCCGCAGGAGAGCGTAACAATTGAAACGCCGCGCCGGCACCGATATCGCGAGGGATGGGGCCGCGAGATCAAAACGACAAATTCCGCGACGAAGCTACGCAAAGCATTCCACATCGGGATCGATTTTTCATTCCCGACGAGACGTGTCCCCCCCCTCTCCCTCGTCCCTGTCCTCATGCCCCCTGCCCCCACTGACCTGACTCTTAAGTAGACCGCGCATCAATAGAGATCTTATTTCTCTCTGTTACCTTTTTACCGAGTTCTCCTCCTCGGGAGGTTCTTAAGAAATTCGTCGTCGTTGGGTTACAGCGATCAGCGGCGGCCGAACTCGACTAGAAATTTTGATCAGGATCATCTAACATTGATAAGGACCTAATAGGGTGAATGAAATGTAATCCGAAGTAAGCCAGTCCTTATAATGTTCTAACGACAAATGAGTAAGGAAGACCTTTATGAGGTTGTAATGATTGGGTCCACATTAGGACCTTAATGTACCAACCTGGTGTATGATATAATATGGTTCAGTTGATCAGGTCCTTGTCGGGATCTTATTCATTGTACTTAATTGTACCTAATTCTCAGCGTGTCACTTCTTATTTCCAATGTCATCATCCAATATAGCCGTGGCGAGTAATCAGGAGCCGTAACTTGAAAAAATAAACGTAATAAGGACTCCATAAGGTAACTCAATAAAGACCTGACTATGAATCCTTACTAAGGTCCTGATATCCACGCTGCGTTACGTGACTTACTAGGACCCGATAGTATTACCTTATTGGGACCTGATGTCCAAATAAGGTTAACCTGATCAGGACCATGGGATAAATTTCTAGTCGGGAAGTCGCCGTTAATGCTCACCTCTCGTTAGTCGTACACAGAAGACTCGGCCATAGGAGAGATGCTTATAATAAATCATTATTATCCTCTTACAACTTTCGAGGTACTACTCTCCCTCTCTCTCTCTCTCTCTCTCTCTCTTACTCTGATAAATTATCAAGCCGTTACGGAGTCTACGCGGAAGTTTGATAAATTACGCTAACGCGAGTCGGAAGTTTCGCGGCGACGCGCCGCGACGATTCCGCGATTATTTTCGGCGCGCGATCGAACGTAACGGGGTCGTGTCGAATCGCCGGACGTCACCGTCGATTCCATCCGAATATCCGAGCGTGATTTCCTCCTTCGAACTTCGCGCTCCCTTGGCCCCTCCTCGCCTCGCACTCGCGTATTATCCGCGTATATGCACTGATTGTCCCATAGAGAGCCTCGCGCTACATTCGCATCTCGACGAATTTCGTCAGCGGGCGCGCGCATGAGAAGAGAGAGAGAGAGAGAGAGAGAGAGAGAGAGGGAGAGGGAGGGAGAATAAATAAGATTACCGCACGGCTGGCGCATCGGACAAGTCGCGAGTTAATTCGCTTCGCCAGTTTCCTCCGCCTCATTTGCGATACGTACGTATGCGCATATATCTCGCGGCACAATGCCGACTCGATCTCGGCCGAAGCGATGGATTTCGCCGAATTCACCTCGTCCCCGCGGAGACGCGCCTTTTTCCACCGGATTAGCCGCCGTGTATGTGTGTTTATGTGTGTACATAATTTCGAGTCTCTGGATAAGCACAAGAATGACACACACCGGTTTTCTTTTAAACACTCGATGACAATCTACCGCGCGAAAAGAATGTAACAAACAATATCGACGTTTTCGCGTCGCGTGACTTTCGGTGACCTGCGAGGCCGAGAAGGAGGGAGAGAGAGGGTGGAAGAAAAGATTGCATACACGCGTCGGATTCTTGGATTACGATTAATCACATTCAACAGAGAGAGAGAGAGAGAGAGAGAGAGAGAGAGAGAGAGAGAGAGAGAGATACGCGAGCGATTTGGCGAATGTGAGTGTTTGATGGCGCAAGTAATATCAACCCATTCTCGCTACGGCTGAACCGGACGCGGAGCTTCGCGCAGCTGAACACGCGTATTTAGTGGATAATAGCGGCGCAATCGACGTCTATTATCTCACATTGTGTAATTCAATGTATTTACGTCAGGATGAAGTTGCGGAGTCAACAATTTATGAAATTTGCACTTATGCTATCAAATTAAGCGAGCAAACCAAGAGCCGTTATAAGCGGCTTTCCGTCCTAAACGATCGTGTTTAGTGAGAACTCGAGAGGTCGAGTTTGTCGAAATTGCAGTCCTGCGCGTTGGCCTTAGAAATCCTGTCGACCATGAGAATCAGTGACAAGGCAACGACGAAGCATCGTACGAGCTTACTTTTTGACACGTCGCTGCTGCAAATGGCCACGTGACGTCTCATGATATGTCTCAGAAGCACAGACTTCTCTCTATATTATACGCTAGAACCGATAACTGATCTCTTTAACACGTCCCCTAAAAGTGTGTAGTAAAATTTCGCGCATGCGCATTGCAAGGTCTCGAAGGGATTTTACTGCACACAGGCATTTTCACCCCAGTAAATGTTAATATTCGTCCAATATTTAATATTTTCTCTTGCAATGTCACGTTCAATGACACATTCAGTGTTTACGCTCAATGTTCATTCGATATATGGTATGCGGAGTACTAAGCGGGATCTTGCAACGAGCATGTGCGCACGATTTTATGTTTTACATAAGGTTTTACATTTTTATACATGAAAAAAAAAACCAATGGAAGTTCAACTTACATATAGAAATCTGTGCTCAGAACATTGTAAACTGAAGTGTGTTACAATAATATGCTTGAAGTGTGTTAAAGTATGTCTCCACTTTAGACATACAAAATCAGCAAATTAAATTAACACATATATGTATGTTAAAAGAACATATTTATGTGTTAAATATAATCGTTTGTGTGTGTGTGTGTGTGTGTGTGTGTTAATGGTTAGGTGTATTGAAATAACACACTTTCAGTGTATTATGAAAGTATATTAAAATAACACATCTCAAGTGTGTTGTGAAGTTATATCAAAATAACACACCTCAAGTGTGTTACGAAGGTGAATTGAGCAACATTGCAGATACAAGTGTGTTATTTTGACTAAATGCACAAGCGTGTAAACGAATGAATCTTTTTTACACATTTCTTCCATTTTAAGTCACGCCTTATTTAACATATTACGTTTAAACATACGATAATGAATAACATATAATTAATGATTTAGCCTGTAATAATATGAAAGCAAGTTATTATTACATTAATTTGTTCAGTAGACACGATACTTTTTTGGAAGGCGAGTAATCGCCGATTTTGTCGACTTGGGTTTTTCTCACATGTATCTTTTTTAACACATTTTAACACATATGTGTGTTCATTTAAACGTGTGTTAACAAAATCAGCGTGTTATCATGAACACATTACTTTCGATTATCATTCTGTGTCTAAATAACACACTCTACGTGCGTCACGGGATTGTTGAGGAAAAGTAACACGTTTCTGTCAAGTGTGTTATTAAAACATACTTTTGTCACGGAAAACGAATTATTTCGGCACACTTAATACCTTAACGCCAGCTAATGTGTCAAAATAACACACGAACACTCAATTTTAACACACATGTCCCGATGCCTAGTTTTACGGTGAACAGACCTCTCGTTGAGTGTTGATCGAATTAAACCCCGGAATTCCTCATCGGCATTTCAGGGGTAGCGAGACCAAGCCTGCATTTTCCCCCCCTCCCTGGCGTGTAGCGAGAAGATTCAATGAAAAACAGTGAATGAATTCGTCGCAGCTCCATCGATATACCGTGCGCGTGCATCGAGACTCCGGACGAGTAACGAAATCTCGTCTCGCGCGATTTCTTCTCTCCCTCGCACGCCGCATCTGAAATTTCGCGGCGAGTCGTGCTTCGCAACAACGAACAGGGTTGCCTCTCTCCTCCTCCCACTCTCTCTCTCTCTCTCTCTCTCTCTCGCGCGCACGCGGGACAAAACCTCCGAAGGAAATGCACGTCGAATTAATGAAAGCGTGGGTGCACTCGCCTGTGTGACTGGTAATCCTCTTTTGGTATTTCCCAAAGCGACGCGTCGCGCCGTGCATCGCACATACGATAAACAGGGATAATCCGGCGAGTATGTGTATGTGTGTGTGTATTTCGACGAAGGAGATGCACGCACGGAGCCGCGTCCCCGCAGCACATTGGCTCTTCCCTGACCGACGTGGCCGATTCGATGATGATCGTCGGACAACGGACTCTGCGAAGAACACCCGACTGAATAATTCTTGCTCGAGTCGTGTGTTTGCAGCAGCGATCGTTTTGTCACTGAATTGCGTCTAATGGCGATCCTCTTGCTGTGTACCTCATGCTCCACAGCTCACAGTGGTTTACACCGTCGTCGTCGTCGTCGTCGTCGTCGTCGTCGGTGACCCGCTGCTTGCGCGCGGTTGCACGCTCGCTCACTCTCCCTCCTCTCTCTCTCTCTCTCTCTCTCTCTCTCTAGCGTGAGACTCCGCGAGGAACCGAAGCGCTTTGATCGCGCGTCCAGAACCTAATGGTTACACCTTCGTTATCGCCAGCAGACGTCGAGGCGTAAGCTCTAACGAGCGACGACGGGCTTTCTTGCGCGGCGACGGCGACGGCGACGACGACGGCGACGGGGCGACACGCGAGAGATCGCGCGTTGCATTAACCGTGATTCCCGCAAGCCGCTGTGGGAATGCTCGCGTATGCAAATTTCACGAGCGCGCGCGCGTCTTAACGCGCGATTAAAATGCAACGGTAACTTGAGAGTACGAGAGGCGAGGGCAATTTTGCGTTTCACCGTCGCGCGCTGCAGCGGCCGGCCGACCGTCATATATCGGCGATCGCGCGGTGTCGAAACGCACGCTCGCAGTGTCATTATGTTCGATCGGTGCCGGCGGAAATGACATCGCCACGCTGGCCTCGCTGGAAAATCATAAAAGGCGCCTCTATCGAACACGTGTTCTCTAATGGAACTCGTGTCGTGATTAAATATCGGCGACGAATGTTCCGCGGGCGCGCGCGTGCTGCTCGCCGCGCGCGCCCGTGAATGCGCCATTGTCCGCGGCGGTCTATATATAATTGCAGTTGAAAATGTCCCGTTACATTTTCGTCGCGTGCTATGCGCCGGCACGCGCTCGACAGCGCACAGCCATCGCCTGTGTGTCGGCTTGTAAAGCTCCACGCGGTATCTGCGAATCGTCGCTTCGAACGAAAACTCGCGCTGGGCTGGCGGAGACGTAGAGCGTCGGCTTCGCCGAAAGTTTCGATTCGCCGATCGATCGAGGAACGATTCTGACGGATTAGCGACGGACAGAGTGGAGGGGAAAAGAGCGAGAGGGAGACAAACCCAAGCCCGTCTGCCGTTAACAATACACATTGCTTCATCACTCTCGGCTCGCGACTCGGCAACCCGGAGAGGAACTCGAGAGTGAGGATCGAGGACGGTCTCGAATTAATTAATAAAAAACCAACGATCGGGGCCGTCGGCGAATCTCGCCGCGATGTTTGCTTCCGCGAGGATGACAGGCGAACGCTGCAGACAACGTCGCAGAAAAATACACAGACAATTATCGGTTATTAACTGCGACGTCTCGCTCCTCGCGGCCGAGGAGCCCGACTTGAAATCGCACGTGGTTCAAGCTTCGAGCTTGGAAATTCTTTTTCCGAGAGAAAGAGAGAGAGAGAGAGAGAGAATCGAAGTCAAGAAAGGTTCTCGAGTAGCGAAATACGAGTGTTGCGCAAGCGATCGTCCCGCTGCGCGGACGATACCGTAAACGACGTAATTTCACGTTCGCTACGACGACCAAGCCGATACGCGTCGGTTATTTTTCATACGCAATTTTTGACGTATGTGCACGCACGCGCGACGATGGGCGGCTTTGTTGCGAATCGCCCGGGCTTCCCGTCCCGTCAAGCGCGGCATGGAGAACGAGGTTCGTTATAAATATCTTTTTTGTAATTTAGATATCTATCCTCGATACAGAGTGCGCGCCGCCACAGCTGGCGCCGCTCTCGGCTCTCGGCCGCTTCACGCTGATACCGCGTGCGCCATTGGCGATGCGATGCGATGTCGAACACGTCAGGACGCGCGCGGACAAAAGAGGATCGTTCATTTAACGTTGCCCGCAATTATATATTACGTTCATTACAATCGCGTTAGCGGAAATCGCTTTTAAGCTCCGCGCGAACAATCGGCTGTGATGGAAGGCTCGCGCATAAAATCGAGGGAAGCCTAGTCGAACGATTAATATATTTCGCTCGTTGGAATTGAAAAGGTTGATTGAATACACAGAGAGTCGGCAGTGAGATAATCGGATATTAAATTGTCCTTGAATAAGTATATTTTTTTTTTTTCAATTCTCGATAAAATTAAAAGCGGTGGGTAAACCTGCCTGCCTGGTGGCGTCAAGGTGGGTGGCAATAGTTCGCGTCGCGCGTTAAATCTCGAAGTTCCTCACTTCACGTTCTCGAGCAAAATTCCGACTGGGAGGAAGCGCTTGTTCGAGAATATCGCGAGAATGCAAAAATTGAAGAGGGGAAGGAACTGCCTCCGCGCGAAGGAGGAGAATATTCCGCGTTGTACGTAAAGTCAAATCTACAATCGTGTTTACAAGCAGTCCCGTAAACAACGCTCGTTGCGGTGAAAACAGACAGGCGAGGAGAAGAATGGCTCCGCGCGTACAACGGACGGCCGGGAATCAGTAGCGGGCGCGCGCCGGGTCCTTTGTCGTCGGAGCGGCGCGCTAACGCGAAAACTTCAGATCAAAGATTAAGGCGGTAGATTATCCGTGAGTTATTGGCCGCGGCGCGTGCTCGGATTTTAAGAAGTGCGCGCCACGTCGTTCGGCTTCTTCTCCTCGGGGCCCCCCGCGCTTTCCTTCCGCCTTCTCCTTTCTCTCCTCCTGCTTCCCAGCTTCTCTCGTCTCCTCCTCTCCTCGCCCTCCTCCCGCCGCGCTGGCGGTATACATTATGGGATTATTTTAGCGCAGCGGCGGACTAATCTTCCCGGGCGAAATTGTTCGCTATCCACGGCGCTCGTTGCCGCCGCGCGCGACTCGTGTAATAAACTTTTCCGTGCTTTACAGCCGCCGTGGCGGTAATTTCTTTAAGACGCCGGCCATTAAGCTAAATTTCACGGAAAGGAGAGGCCCTCCTCTCTCTCTCTCTCTCTCTCTCTCCCCCCCCCTCCCTCTCTCTCGTCCTCGATCTAGTTCGTCCCGAGCAGCCGGTCAAAAATGGCTACCTCCTTTGATCCTTCCTACGCGTCGGAATGTAGTAGGTGCGCAACTAAGTTTCCGGGTTTCACACATGGATGGCGCTAACGACACATGTAGTCGACATACATGTCTGAAGTTGTGTTTTTTTTTATAGCCTGGACATCTGTTAACAATAACCAGTCGTAATACGCAACACATATCGCAACGCAAAAATATTTTATCTAACAACGAAGATGTCGAGTTTTGTGCCAAATAAACAGCATTTGCGGGGAGCTTTGCTTTTCTGCTTTAACTTGAAAAAAAGTGCAGCTGAAGCACGCCGTTTGCTTGAAGAGGCCTACGGCGAACATGCACCATCGGAAACTACCTGTGAAGATTGGTTTAAAGTGGCTTCCGAAGTGGCGATTTCGACACTGAGGACAAGGAGCGCTCCGGAAGACCAAAAACAATTGAGGACGCCGATCTGCAAGCGTTATTGGACGAAGATGATACGCAAACACAAGATCAACTTGCGGAGGCATTAAACATCACTCGCCAAGTTTTCCAAACGTATTTCCAAACGTTTACATGCCATGGGAAAAATTCAAAAGGAAGGAAAATGGGTGCCGCATGAGTTGACTGAGAGGCAGATGGGAAACGAAGAGCCACTTTCGAAATTTTGCTTTTGCGGCATGAAAGAGATATTCCTGCATCGAATTGTTACTGACGATGAGAAGTGGATATATTTCGAGAATCCCAAACGCAAAAAATCGTGGCTCTCATCTGGCGAAGCATCAACATCGACGGCACGGCCAAATCGCTTCGGAAAGAAGACAATGCTCTGCGTTTGGTTTGGGAGCAGAAAGGAATCGTGTACTATGAGCTGCTGAAAAGAAGCCGGGCGAAACTGTCAATGGGTATCGCTACCGACAACAACTGATCAATTTGAACCATGTATTGCTCGAAAAACGGCCAGAATAGGACACGAGACACGAACGAGTGATATTGCAGCACGACAACGCTCCGTGCCATCGCGCACTTCCATCGTCCAGGACACCATCGAAACGCTGAAATGGGATCTGCTACCGCACCCGCCGTATTCGCCAGACCTGGCCCCTTCCGATTATCACTTGTTTCGGTCGATGGCGCATGGCTTGGCTGGCCAACACTTGGCCAATTTCGAAGAAGTGCAAAATTGGTTGGATGAATGGTTTCGGTCCAATCGGACGCGTCGTTTTATCGTCGCGGTATTCATGTATTGCCAGAGAGATGGCGCAAAAATGTGTAGCTAGCGAGGGACGGATGCTTTGAATAAACCATTTTTTGTATTTCTCTTGAAATTTTCCATTTTTCATTGATCAAAAAAAAAAACCCGGAAACTTAGTTGCGCACCTAGTAAACGGTGTAAGCTGCCCACTACGCCGGCCGATAATATCTTACGCGCGAAGCGCGTTATCGCGCAGCGAGGTACATCGATAGCGGTAACCGCGCGTCACGCTCGACACGACCGGTGCTTAGCAGTGTTACCGGTGTAAACCGGGAATATACCAGGCTACTCAAATTCACGGGTATTACCCGGATAACGGGTATATCCGGAAGCGCGCAACATTTCTTTCCCGCGACGTCTTTTCATACACGTCGCTAGAGTTGCCGACTGTGTCCGGTTTTGAGCCGGACTGTCAGGTTTTCAGAACCGTCAGGTCTTGACCAGTGGCCCGGTTAACAAGTCAAATCGGACGTCATATGTCCGGTTTTTAAGTTAGATCCAATCGATGGAATGAGAGTTCAGGTTTTAGTAACGTTTCTCCGTTTCAAACGCCTACAAACGATCGAACGAAACGAAAAGCCATCTAGTGGATGATCCATCGTTCTATATATATTAAAAAAGTAATGGTTTATTATTTTATTCAATCATATCTTGTTTATAAAATTGTTCGGAAATTAATATCGTAAATAAATTCTTGTTATATTTTGCATTTAATGTAACGTTATGATTATTATTTCTGTCCGGTTTAGTCCGCTTTGGGTTTGTTACCAAAGAAGAAATGTCCGGTAATTTGAACTTTTGGACTTGGCAAGCCTGCACGAGTCGCACGAGTATGCAGGGTGGCTCATTTCGATATATCCGCTCGGATATCTCGACAAATATAAAGGATACGGGATGTTTGGTTCGAGGGGTGACGTATCGGACAGCGATATCATCTTGTCTTTCAGA
Source organism: Harpegnathos saltator (assembly GCF_003227715.2). Lineage (NCBI taxonomy): Eukaryota > Metazoa > Arthropoda > Insecta > Hymenoptera > Formicidae > Harpegnathos > Harpegnathos saltator. The sequence continues at coordinate 88,029 of NW_020229998.1, read as the reverse complement.
TGGCGCCACTTTCGAGACACTCGCTGATCATCACTTTTCTTAAACGGAAGCCCCAATTTTCTGTCATCTTTTTCCAGCAATTAACTTGAACAACTTCTGCGTGAGACATTTCCTTATTTGCCTGATATTTCTTGAGATTTTTCAGGGAAATTTGGTAACTTTCTTCAATATCTTGCTTAAATACGATAACTCGGTAACTATTTATCGGCAGAAAAAGTGGTGCTAGGCTTTTTTTACTCGATTTGGTCTCAAGAATATACAATCGTTACAATGGCGCCCTAACTTTTGTTACCTTGGTGATTTGGAAAGTTTCAATGGTCAACCAGTATATCCTCCTTGTCGATCCGTATGTAAAAGTATCGACGGAGGAGTTGATAGAGAGAGTGAATACTTTGCCAAGAATATTTCACATCTCACTTGTGATATACGAGACGTATATCCGGTGCATAAAAGTGCAATATTCCGCCTTTTGTTAGCTCGACTTTAATAACGCATAGAACGGCTTGTCAGACGCCGGAGAAGAGGAAATAATAGGAGCGTAAATAGTCGAATATTTGGGAATCCAGTTGCCTCCGGTGTAATTTGATATTTCAAATATTTACACGACGCGCGCTCTTTTGGAACGCCCCGAATACTCCGGTACACCGATGCTCGACCTAATTCGCGCGGGTGGATGATTATCGCTGATTCGACTCGCGCACCGTGAGGACGACCCCTTGCTCGAACGGAACTGAAAGGTGTCCTTTATTAAGTGGATACCGCCATCAGCTATATTTATCGTGCTTCTGCATTTTAATAGGATACACTTTAATGACGTAAACGTCACTTTCACACTGGGACGTCAAATCTCTTCCTATCTCTCTCTCTCTTTCTCTCTCTCCCCCCTCCCCTTCTCTCCTCTCTCCCTCTTTTGCCGGTGCACGCGAAGATATCTATTTTCAGAACGGAGGGTGAGAGATCGCGCGAGCGGCAGTCACGAAAATCGAGGTTAAGCGTTGCGCACTCGCATATATTTGATTACGACTAACACAAGAATTGCCGGGGCACGTGAAGTGACGGCGCACGGTCGCGTGTGCACGTGTCGTAGTCGTCGAGAATGAGAGTGAGAGAGAGAGAGAGAGAGCTGCGAAGTTAAACAAGAAGACGATATTACCTTTCCCCCTCGCTCCGGCTCGAGAGGGGATCAAAGTATAGCGGGAACGACTCGTAATCAGTAAAGCTTAAACTCGACGACGCGGCTTATTGTCGACCCCACATAAGCAAATGACGTTTCACGCTCCGGTACTTCCTCAAAAGGATACGTGTCCCGTGCCTTTGAGTGCCGGCGCTACCGAGATATTGCGCCCCTCTGCGCGGAACACTTCTGAAATATCCACGCGGAACACTCGAGACAAAGTATATCACGGCGGTGCGCTAATGCATACGTGACACACGGCGATCCGGCGCGCTGCGAAGTGGCGCTCTCGCGAGAGGAGGGCGAGGAGGCCGTGGCCGTTATTTCGACGCTAAATAACAGGACACAAGGGCGGGAGGGAGGCTGTTCCGTCGCGCGGCCGCCGCGTCGTCGGTACGGTTCGTCAAAAGTCGTCCGCGGGCGGACGAGCGAGCGAGAGCGCAAACAAGTTCGTTTCGCACGATTTAATCCGACATCCGCGACATTTGCCAATTCATGAGAGACCGGACGAGCGCGTAATTGATACCGCTAATCTACAGCGTGACGTGACGTGGCATCCGCCCGGCCGGATGCGTGCCGAGTTGACGGAGGGGCGGGGGTTAATTTATTTACAAAGTCATATCTGCGATATTGTACGCAACGATTATGCAGACTCTTGTTTCGTTTAGCGATGCTCGGCGCCGATGCTCATATATCGGATGAAATAAATTCCGCGTCGTCAAAAGGAATATCGTATTGTCCCGCCACTGCCGGTGCCGCCATCGCTGCGTCGTCGCCATCCAGCGCCGCCACTCTCATTATCATACGCGTATATAAACAGATTGCGTCCGCTTGCAACGCGTGTGCGATAATCCGATCGAATTATTCGACCGTGTATATTCGCAGCGCCGTGCGATCGACGGCGGGGGAAATGGAACGCGACGTGCGCTAAGACAGAGTACGAAATCACGATAATATAAATCAGCGCCTGTAGGCGCGCGCGCGCGCGCGCGCGCGTTGATTTCAAAGTCGCGCTAAATCATGCTTAGTTTTGTTACGCCGACGGCTTTGATTTACCGCGGTATTTACCGAGTGCGGTAACTCGAAAATTGTGATTTACACCGTGCTTTCCCCGCCGCCGCCGCCGGCCAGACACATAAAACACTATAACACACGCACGAGGCCTTCTCTCTCCTCACCGACCCCTCGGCTAATTCTGATTAATTATCATCTTGAGGAATCGATGTGTGTGGCGCGTGCGTGGGCGCCGAAGCGCCCACCGCGAATTATTCAACGAGTTAATCCTCTCACGATTCAACGGCGAAAGCGCCGCTCAAGATGCCGACCTCGATCGCCGGCGAAGATGATGACAACGCACACTCGCGAGCTGCGCTGACTATTTAGAAATAACAGTCGTCGTAATAGCGCTCGATTGACGGCGGGCCGAAATTGAAATCGATATCGGCATGGCGGTGAAGGGGGAGGGGGAGGGGGAGGGCGAAAGGGAGCGGGAGCGACTGCAGATCGCGATCGCGGAGCACGACGATACGGTCGGAAGGCGGAAGACTATTGTCGAGAGACGCGTCTTTTCAGCTCGAGGGCACTCTTCTTTACGATCGATGTGCGCCCGCGGAAAAGGAACGACGAGGCCGACGATTGTTCGTCGCGGACTGCCGTCGTTCGCCGTATCGCGCGGTCAAAGATGCCGGGGAACGCGATAGAATCGGGGCTCCCTCCCCCTCTCTCTCTCTCTCTCTCTTCGTTATCCCGCCGTTCGATCGAGCGTCCCGCGTACGCGTGTATATTCGTCTTTCGTATCACGTTGATAAAGCGTAGACTGCGTGCGCCGCCTGAGAATGTCGAGGCCATCCCGGCGGGCGAGTTGACAAGACCGCTTGGCTCGGTCGATCGATCGTAGATAGATAGCGTCATTGATCGGTGTGTGATGCACCGAAAGCGGTCACAATGGCAAATGAATGGCGAACGAAATAGCGGACGGTCCGTTAACCGGAATGGCGCGAGTCGGATAATTGGACCGGGCGAATTATCGACAGAAAGAGAGATACGCTTAATCGAAAAGATTAGCCCGAATTGGCGCACATGTAATATAATAATGACGTTTCGGCGGAAACAAGTTTAAACGCTCGGGATGCTGACGTTACAAAAGAGGAGGAGAGAGAGAGAGAGAGAGAGAGAGAGAGAGAGAGAGAGACATTGTGAGAGATATTTACATGCGCATATCGCGGATAATCGTCGGAAAGAATTGGAAAGGAAGCTTCTCCGACGATGCGCGCGAGATCGCGGAACAAAAGGGGGGCGGGCAGGAGAGAGGGAGGGAGGGAGGGAGGGAGGGAGGGAGGGAGGGAGGGAGGACGGACGGACGGACGGAGGGGGACGCTTGAGAAACAATCGCCTGTGCGAATTTCTCCGTTAATTAGTCGTAAAGGAGTCGCGTTCATTTGTCCAACGGACACGCCTCCGGTCGCCAATTAAAAAGGGGATATCTGTGTTCTTCTCATTGATATACACGCGATAAACGAACGAATGTCGAAATGGGTCGCGTCGGCGCTCAGGCCGACCGGGCTCGCCAGTAATTGGAGCGCGAAGAGTTAAGTCGCATTTCTCCGGGAGGGTTAACGGTCATCGAGCGAGACTGCTCGAGTCGTCCCGCTGCCTGCGGGAAGAGCGTGGCGGTATTATCTTAATCGATGAAATCTCGATATATAGCCGTCGTCTTTTATCCGCTCATTATAGGCTTTCGCGGTGTTACAAAGGATTCCGTCTCTCTTCTTACGTAACAATGTTCCGCACGCTCGTTTCTCGGCTTTTAAAGAGGGTCTCTCTCTCTCTCTCTCTCTCTCTCCCCCTCCCTTCCTCCCCCTCTCTCTCTCTCTTTCTCTCTCTCTCTCTCTCTCTCTCTCTCTCTCTCTCTATTTTTCTCTTTCGCCGCCGAGCGAGAGAGCTCTTCGCTTCAACGGTCTCTCCTTGGAGGCTTTGATCTTGAATTAATGTAAGTCAACCGGCGGGCGCAGCGATAATCGTAGCGCCTATATCGAATCGATCCCTCGCTCCGATCAGTCGATGCTCATTGCAACGGGGGGAGGGGGGGGGAGAAGAAGAAATTCTCCCCCCGGCAGCGCGCATTTATGCCCGACCGTCCGTGGAGACGCTGCTCCTCTTTCTCTTTACACCGCCTCTTACCTCCTTCCTCTTCCTTCTTCCGTTCTGCGAGGTGCGTCTACTATCGATAACCCGGACACGGCCGAGTTATTTATTTTAATTTAACTTTCAACAAGAGAGAGGCGCGCGTCTCGCGCACCACGAGAAAGGGAGTTGCCCCGAGTTGCGCGCTCGCCGATCGCGATTGTGCCTTTACCCCCATCGAGCAGACATTTGAGCGTTGAATTTAATTAAGTTCCGCCTAGCCGAGTAGTACAACCACCGCCCCCTCCCTCCGGTGCGGTTTCGATTCGACTTGAGATTTCCTATACACTCGGGCGAATCAAGCCGTAACCATCGATGAGTCTCTCTCTCTCTCTCTCTCTCTCTCTGGTCGTACACCGCGACGGTAAACACGATTTATAAATCAAATACTTAGTCGCGACTCTGATAGCGGGCCAAGTTGCTCGGCAAAATAAACACGCGTGATATCAGTATCTCTCTCTCTCTCTCTCTCTCTCTCTCTCTCTCTCTCTCTTTCTCTTTCTCTGCGCGCGAGAAACGAGAGATACATCTCGCGGCTCCGAATTCGAGGCGAGACGTGCGCGGATTTCTCACAGCGGACAAAAGTGTCGTGAGCAATGTCCCTAGGAGGGACGTGAGATTAAAGGAGAGAGAGAGAGAGAGAGAGAGAGAGAGAGAGAGAGAGAGAGAGAGGGAGGGAGAGAGAGAGAGAGAGAGAGAGAGAGAGAGAGAGAGAGAGCGAGCGAGAGAAAAATTGTATTAATACATGGCAAGACTCGCACCACGCTCGAGTGATCCGTCGTCGTTTTCAAACATCCCCGGGAGAAAAAAAGAAAACAACTCGACCCTCGGCCTCGCACTCGCGGCGAATGCCGCCGCGTGTTCTCGAATAGGCACGTTGCAGGAAATTAATTAACGCCGGTCCCCCCCTCTCTCTCTCTCTCTCTCTCTCTCTCTCTCTCTCGGGGCTGACCGGGGATTTTCGAGAGCACTCGCGCGAGTGCAATCGTGATCATTAGCGCGTTCGCGAGTGGTCGGCGTTGTCCGGAGCGGCCTCGAAGCAGCCGCTCCAAGTTCGAGACGGACGCGCGCGCGCGCGCGCGCGCGCGTGGGCGGCTCTCGAGCAGAATTGAATTCAAACTGGGTTACGCGGCATACATATGAATGAACGCGGACCTCTTTCGTTCGAACGTCGAACTCGCTCGCTCGCTCGCTCGTTCGCGCGGGCGAGCTTGCGATTCATAGATTAAGTAAAACACGGCCGCGAAGCCCCGCGCGCGCTTGGATGCATTTCTCCTTCGTACGAGGCGGACGTACACTTTGTTCAATAAATCCCGGCCCGGCTGTATGATTCTCCAGCGCGAGTTTCACACACACACGGACGATAAATCCGGGCGTCTCGCGTTCGAAAGTCGGTCGACTTCGCCTCCGAGTGAGTGCCGAATACGTCTCCCCCCCCCCCCTCGTCAGCCCCTCGTCGCTCACCGCGCGCGCGGCGCATTACCAATTCAATTGTTACAAAGTACGTTATGTCTCAGCGTTTGTCGAGTATCTCTTCGCTCCCGCTTCGGGACCGTTGACGGAAAATGCGGATGATCGCGAGGGCGGCTTACGCAATTAGCCTCGCAATTGACGGCTCGACGTTGAATCGCGCGATTACTGTAACTGGCGTCGCGCTTTCGATTCCGCCGGAGGGCCTGATTCTGCGTGCTTCTGACGTCGGCTCGGTGCGAGAGAGGCATCGCTCTCCTTCGGCGTTCGTCCTGCGCGAGCCTGCGACCGCATGTGTGACCCTCCCCGCCACGGTGGCGGCAAACGCGGCCTCCGCCGAATCACACGCTCGAGATTACCGGGCTCGCGCGGGCGTGCGCGAGGAAATCATATGAGCCAACAATTTCAACTCTTTCATACGTCTCGGTAAGTACAAATCGAGCAAGCCACCGTGAATAATGCAGGCGATCTAATCTCTCCCACGAGGCGGCGCGGCGCGGCGCGGCGCGGCGCGGCGGGCAAAAAGACGCGGGTAAAATACGGTTACGTGAGTTATGGTCGGTCGAGTCTTTCCCTCGCTTTCCCATGAGTTATACCTAATCCTTGCCGATGAATCCGTCCGCATCATGGCGCTTCCAGCGTGTATACGTGACGTACGCTCCGAACACACACACACACACACACATACATACGTACCCGTACACAACCTGGTACAACTTTGACGAGCGAGTTAAAAAATTTCCGACCGTTGCTTTCAAGCTACTCCTTCTCTCTTAACGCGCATTAAACAGGGGCGCTGCGGAGCGCGAGAACGCGGCCGGGAAGCGTGATGATGCGGCAAAACAAACGGGCTTTATTCCATTAGTCGCGGGGCCGCGGAAAAAGCGGGCCGCCGCGGCCGTTGGTCGTCCAGACGCGAAATCAATCCGAATTTATCGGCGCCGCGGTGATAATGCCGCGCACCGCGCCGCGCCGTAATCCTATTTACCTGGCGCTAAGCGCTCCGTCTAGAGCCGTCCTAATTGTTCGGCCGCCGCAGCGGTCAAACATTGCACGCTGTGTATATGCACGCGCCGAAGGCGCCTGCACTTCGTTCAATGGCATTGTCGAGAGGCCGTCGCGCCGCTGCCCAAGTGCACTTCCGACGTGTGCCCCCTGCAGTTTGCCGGGGACAGGTGACGCTCCATTGTGCCGGTAAAATATTGACACTCGATATTTCGCCTCGCTCAAAGCCCCGAGGAAACGCGGAATCCGTCGTGTTTACGTAGGCGTCATCGTCGGCGCGCGCGCGCGCGCTCGCCAAGACGACCGTCTTCCTCCTCGCGTTCTTTCGGTGTCTCGCTATCAGCGGAAGGTGCTGAGGTACGAAGGAAGGAGAGGAAAGAAGAGGGAGAGGGGGAGAGAGAGAGAGAGAGAGAGGCCTAGCGGCCACGGGTGCGTCGCACCTCTCTCTCTCTCTCTCTCTCTCTCTCTCTCCCCCTCTCTCTCTCTCTCTCTCTTGTTGGATTTAAGCGCACGCCCGTAAATCGCCCGGTCTAATCCGCCGACTCGTAATGCCGAGAGTTGGCCTCGGCCCGTTACTTTCGAGTTGTTAAGCGACACAGGCGAACCGGACTCTTCCCTATTGCCGCCTCGCCGCTGCTTTTAATACCCCCGGCAATGTCGTATCTGCTCGAAGTTCTCTCTCTCTCTCTCTCTCTCTCTCTCTCTCTTTCTGTTTTACCTTTCAGTAGAAAATTTACAACTTGCCCTTTTTATCGGACGGGGAATTAGTTATCGCGCAGTGAAGTCGCGATATTTTAAAACTGCGAAACGTCGCGGAAAGTTCTCTCTCTCTCTCTCTCTCTCTCTCTCTCTCTCTCTCTCTCGCTCGTCCCCGACGCGGAAAAGTAAGATTGCTTTCTTAGCCGAGCTAACTGGCTCGTCAGTGCTTCCTAACTGTTCTCACCAGCCGAGAGTCGACGTTACAATTTTGCTCAATTATTGCTATTATCATTGTTATCGCAACTGTTATTTTTATATCGCCACGGCTCTTACAATCCCGACAAGTCGCACGGTGATGATCACAGACTGGTGTAAGCGAGTTAGAAAGAAACGTGTAGCGTTTGCGTGTAAACATATTATTTATTTGCTACGCTTTCCTTCGCGTGTACGTGTATGTACATATATGTATGTCTGTGTGTGTATATGTGTGTGTATGTGTATATGTGTGTATGTACGTGCGAATACAAGTCGCCGCGCGTCACTCACCGTTCTGTTCCCCAAATTTTTCACACGGCAGTTGAGATACGTGGTCTTGCCTAGCAGGGCGGTCACGTTCTTCGAGGCCGATTTGTCGAAATACGGCCCCGACCGTGAGGTATCCTCCAGGGCGTTCTGGAATGTGTCGCTGCTCTTGCTACTGCCGCTGTAGCAATGCGCTTCTGTAACAGGAGAAGCCAAAAGAAAACGCTGTGGATATGCGGCAATTTCGATGCTGAGCGGGAGAGAACATTCTCTCACGGCATTATTACGACACACAACCCCCGAGTCGAGCGATCTCGCACTCTCGCTGTATCGAGGAGCGAGATGTAAACGTCTCCCTCTCCCTCTCTCTCTCTCTCTCTCTCTCTCTCTCGATAGCACGATAGTCGTGCATTTCCGCGACACAATGTTGCGGACTGCCGGACAAACGTAGCGCGAATCGAAAGTTTAGAACAGTTACTTTCGCACGCCGACCGAGTGACAATCGGCCGACGAAGGTCGAACGCTCGACTATTCCTCCCGTGAAAATTTGCATCCCGTTCCGCGAAATTCCCACGAGTCGAGGAGCGCGCTCTAAAAGAGAGAGAAAAAAAAAAGAGGAGAAAGAATTGCACAATAGGAGAATTGGAACGGATAATGAGAATGGATACGTGCAGTGTTGACACAAAGGCTGCTGAAGCCGAGAAGGGCTTGTCCTCCGTTAATGTTTATTTACACGTTCGTGAGATACGCGTGCCGCATGCAACGCATTCCGTCCGCGCTGGCGCGGCGTTACTAGCCAGAAACGCAATCGCGGTGATAATTATCATGAGAATTATGATAATAATATTAATTATTACTATCATTTTAACGCTATGCTATTATCGTTGCTCGTGTGAGTCGCTAGTTATGATATTATTATATTACGTTGTACCATTAACGCACGCGCGCATGTGCATAATTTTAAGAGAAATGTCGGAGAGAAAGAGAGATAGAGAAAAAGAGGGGGGGGGGGGCGGAGCGGCGATGCACGCGCGTGACAACGTTGGTCGCTAGTCGACGTCGCGCGAAGAATTCGCGCGAATATACACGCGCCGCCGCTGATGAGAAAAGTCCGTGGGAGCTTTTAATTAAGCGCGCGTTGCCGCTGATAAACAAAATTTGACCGATATAAAGGGCACAATCCACTTCGCGGCGCGCAGGATGCGTAAATTATGCGACAAATTGCGGAAAGAAATGCGGGCCGCGAGCGACACGAAAGCTGGAGTCGCAATTAGCGGTAGGTAACAAACGGCGCCGGGCGGGCGGGCGGGGAGGGGGGAGGAAGAGGAGAAGGTGGAAGTTGCGCGACGGTGGAACGGAGAAAGAGACTGCCGCGGTTACAGGTAGCGAAGTCGTTAACCGCGCGCCACTTGTTTTGCCGCTTTGACATTTAGCGACAACCTGCCGTCGCATCAACCATTCCGTTTTCCCGTTTTTCCATCTCTTCCCCGCCATCCATCTCGCCCTTCGCTCTCGCTCTCGTTCCCTTCATTCCCTTCCCCTCCTCCCCCCCCCCCGCCCACCGTCCTCCCCGCCATCCCGTTGTCTCTCTCGCGGAAAATAAGAAAATTCCCTTGTCGCTGTTTGTAGCGCGAAGACGTTTTCGTTGTAACGTCGCGATAATATCGCGAAACTCGCTGCTCCGACATTTTGCCGTGAAACACCGACAAAGGAAAGTGCCCGCACGACTGGCGCGCAGCCGGTAATGCACTTCTTCTGACGAAGGAGAGGAAGCGTGCCAGCGAGAGAGAGAGAGAGAGAGAGAGAGAGAGAGAGAGAGAGAGAGAGAGAGAGAGAGAGAGACCGTTGCACGCTTTATTCGATTAAACGGCATCTGGACGCATCGCAATATTGACGATAAATGAGCAATTAAGCGCAATACACGGGGTGATAGAAATCATCGGCCCCTCCACGCCGCGCCGCGAGAAACACACCGCGAGGAAACCGCTCGATAAAAAGTCCACTTTTGTTACGTCACTGTTTTCTCACTGGCGGAAGAACTTTTCACGTCATCTCGCGGAGCGGAGGGTTTTTCACTACGTCTTACGGACTTATCCGATCGGGCGAATGTTATCGAACGTATTAATTCGAGAGAGCGGGGGGAGGGGGGCGGAGGAGGGAGGTGGTAAGTACGCAGCCGGTCGATGAATCGCGCAAATATTTATACTTATCTCGGATAAACCGAGTTAAGTGTTTCCAACTGCGAATAAACTGGCAATAAACTTCTCCCCACGGCGGAGGGAGAAGCGCCGGGGGTTGTCGCCGTCGTCGTCGCCGTCGTCGTCGCGTGCGCGCGCGGACACCTCGGGGAGTTGAGAGGGGATTGTTTATTGGTCCGACAAGTTCCGCGTCTCTCTCGGATCGACCGCGAGGAAATCATTCTCTCGACGCGACGTCGTATCACTTCCGCGCGTAACGTCCCACGGCGTCGTTGTCGCGGACCTCTCGCCGAGCGCCATTTTGTACAAAGTTACGGATTAATCGCGACGAATCGCTCGCGAACGCAGCCGCGTATTCTACACGCTCACCCACACACGAGCACGGCACATACGCGGGGAAAGGGGGAGGAGGCGGTGGTGGTGGGCGCGGGGGAAGGGGGCGGGGGAATTCACGTAGATTAAAAACGTAATTTGCAATTACCTTGCTCGGCCATGCGCGCGCACGGCGAGCCGAGCCGAGCCGACCCAACGGCCCCGCGCCGTCAGATTTGGCAAACTCGTTTGCCGTTTCACGGTTTTAACCCAATCGAGCCGTGCGGAAAGTAGCTAACGCCGCGGCAAATTATTACGCTTTGTGCGCGGACGCGCACAGTTTATTCGTCTCTCGGGCGGGACGATCGAGAGCGCCGGGATATAATTGGCAGTCGTCCCGGCCTTCGGTCTCGGCGGCGGCGGCTCGTTTCGCTGCCGGGCCTCGCGCTATCATACGCTAGTTACGCCCTATTGCCGAGAACTCGGCGAGTATATAATCGAATCTCGCCGCTCTTGATTAGACCGTGATTACGCGAGGAGCCGCGCTCGCGGCTGATGCGGCAAATATTGAATCTCAGCCCGGGTTCGCGCGCGCTCCTCTCTTCCTCCAGCCGGAGCGACACTCGTAAGGCGCGCCCGAGAAGCGGCGGCTATATCCGCCGGTTATGTCCCCCGGGACATCCTCGAAACTTTATCCTTGCGACTTTTCGTACTCGCGGCTGCGCCGCGCATTCGCGACCGTTATACTCCGTTTAATCCGTTTTCCTCGCCGGCGGCGCCGGCTGAGCTGAGGTCCCAGCGCGCGTTCTCTCCTCCTAACAATCAGCTTCTCTCGTCGTTAGACAATATTCACGCTGACGAAACGAACGGCGCGGGGATGACGAGACTTTTCGTCAGCGACGTTCAATTATTCGCGTTGGCGCGAGCTGGGACGGCAGGAATATCGAGCTTCTCCAGCGCGACGACTATCTGCGGAGCACGAGAGAGAGAGAGAGAGAGAGAGAGAGAGAGAGAGAGAGAGAGAGAGAGAGAGCGCAGTGGTATTTCATTTTCTCCCTGTTTCCCTCGCGAACGCTCGATTATTGATAGTCTTTATAGCGCGATAAGACGGCGATTGGTTCCTCGAGAGTGCATTGTACATTCTTAAAACAAGAGACCGATCGAGACGATTCAGGCTAAATGAATTCGAGCTGAGAACTCTACATGGTGACACCGACTGCCCTCGTTCTGTCAGTTTGACTGCGAAATGGTGTATTTTTAATTTTTCGCTTTGTGCAAAAGAAGCTCAAAATTTTGTTCAGCGGGGTGATCATAAAGCTGACACGCTTTATTGGTTGAATTTATTGTGTAATTTACTTTACCTTTGCAACATGAGGTACAATAGAATTATATATGTATGCAACTACGTTTCCATTTCACAAACGTCCACTTTGGACTAAATTTGAAAGTTTAAATTTCTGCTTCAAACTGCGTGGATCTGACCCAATTTTTATCACATTTTACTCGATCGTAGTCTGTGTAACAAAATTCACGTATAACCCTGAGACTCGACTCTTTCTACCTAATTTTTCGTCCGTGCGCGCCTCCCTCCCCTTCCTTTTCCTAAATATCGAGTGAAAATTAAACGGAAACTCGATCGCGGAACTTTGACGCGCTCACTTCGCTGGCGATAAAAGTGCGCTTTCCGGCGGTCGATTCGCAACGTCCGCGCCGATCCGAAAACTCGCGACGATGATGAAGTTTCGCCGAGTTAGCGGTTAACTCACGCTTGTATACATTTTATGCACGTACACGAAGCCGGGAGGGGGGAGGGGGCGGGGGTGCGAACGCACCCTCGCGGCACACACGTCGCCGCGGCGTGTAACGGGTAAAACTTTGCTCGCAGCGCGCGAGAAGCGGCAAGTTCCTTTATTAAATTTAGCGAAAGGCTACAAGAGCGCTTCCGCCGGCGCTGTTTTATTCGGCGACAAGAAATTCGAGCTCTCGCGCGCGAGACGGGGAATCGGCAAAGTTCGAGGCGAACGGGTTACAAAGGCCGACGACCATGCGCGCGCCCGCACAATGGCTACGGCTTAATTTCATTATGAGTCAACACTATTGACCACCATTCCAAGACTTCGCAATCTCAGCCCACTTCCTCACTTTCCTTACTCCCCCTCGGCGCGCCCGCGACAACGATTTCGCCCGGTGAATTCAATTCACCCGAGAGAGAGATAATACGTCGCGCGTCGTCGTTTTAAGACACGAGCGCGCGCGACCCAATTTCCCAAACCCGAATAATCTGAATCTCATTTCCCAATTTGCTACCCCCCCGACCGAGAATACACCTTGACCGTCGCCTGACAACTAGCTGTCGCGCGGACATCACGTCGGGTTATCGACTCAATTTTCGCAAGCGCTGAAAAATATGTCTCTCCTTTTTTTTTTTTTTTTTTTTTTTTTTTTACGTATATATTAGGGCAAACTTTTATATCGGTTTTTTTATATTAAATTTTTTAAATCCCCCTTGTCAAATAACAACGCTGGTGTTTGCGAGCATGTGAGAGAGACAGAGATAGAGACAGAGAGAGAGAGAGAGAGAGACAGACAGAGAGAGAGAGAGAGGGAGAGAGAGGGAGAGAGACAACGAACGAATGAACCGACCGCGATGAGAGGATGGTTGGACGTGTCGCGTTTTGGAACTACCCCCGATCGTACGCTCTCGTTTCTCGCCTTTGTTCCCGGCCCACAGTCTCCACCGTGGAGGCTCGTGTCGCGTCGTCGGCAGAAACCAGAATTTATCGGCCCGACGACCCGGCGAGCCACGTCGAGGCCGCGAGTCCGTCCGCCGCGCGCTTCCTTCTCGCAGCGGCGGCGGCGGCGGCCGCGGTAACGCCTGGCCGCCGGAGAGTAATAGGAGTTTAATCGCGATACTTGTAGCACGTTTATCTCACTCGACGGTCCATTAAATCCCGAGGCAGCGGGATAATATCGGGTTATGGCTGATGAACCGCGGAACGCGCGCATCAGCGATTCTCCGCTGAATTTCGAATTACGAGGCTCGGCGAGACGCGCACTCGCGCGCGCCTTCGACTCGACCCTAACCTAGCTAGAGAGGAATCTCATAGGAAGAGAGTGACAAACTGATCACGTGACTGGTCTCTGTTGACTCGATGGAGGCACAAAGTCTTCTTGATCAATCAGAATATCGATATAGCTGGACGACAGGGTCGGTTTCACAGTGAGTTTTTAAAGCAGTCTGACGTACATCTGTCAATTATTAGAGGAGGTTGCGACGAGTCGCGCAAGATATTCGCCTGCGAATTAACAACAGCAATAAGAATCAGATATCCGTAAGTAATGAGTATTAATTGTGAAAGAATATTTGTCGCTTCGATTTACATAGAATAAGAATCGTAATATATATATATATATATATATATATATATTATTTACATAATTTTGTGTCTTGTGCACAGTATAAAATGCCTAGACCGCTTTAAAAACTCACTGTAAAACCAACCTTGTCGTCTTGCTATATCGATATTCTGATTGGTCAAGAAGACTTTGTGCCTCCATCGAATCACCAGAGACCAGGTCATGTGATCAGTTTGCCACTCTCTCTCTCTCTCTCTCTCTCTCTCTCTCTCTCTCTCTCTTCCTACGAAGCTAGGCTCTCTACACCTAGCTTACCTAGCTACCGGGTGTGATCCGCGCACCTTGGTAATCCCGAGGCGCGCGCGCGCGCGATTTCGCGACGTTTCGCGATGAATCAGCTGTACAGACGAGCGCGAGCGCGAGCGGGGCCGTGCAGGTGCGAATCGGGGTCGCGCGCGTGCAGTGGGTCACGTAGTCCTTGCGGCTAGATCCTCTCCTAAATTTCGAGATTTTACGGGCCGCGAGTCGAAGCCACCTCGTAAAATATCCGCGACGATGGAAGGTCGGGCAGGATAAAGAGACACGACCGTATAGGAGGCGGGAGGCGGGGCTGGCGCGGGCGGCGGAGGGGAAGGGGACGGCGGATGTAGCGGCGGTAAAAGCAAGAAGAAGAGAAATAGAGAACCATAGAGTTATCTTTCAATCTACTCCGAAAACCCTTGCCGCGCGCTACGGGCGAGGCCGAGAGCCAGACAGCGCCGCCGTCTCTCTCTCTCTCTCTCTCTCTCTCTCTCTCTCTCTCTCCATCCATCTATCTTCCTCGCTCCCTCCCACTGCCGCCCTGTTTTAAAATTCAGATTCGCAACTTTTGCTTAAATGTCCCGTAGATAGACCGGCGGCTCGCCGCCGCCCTCGCGCGACCCCTCGTCGCGGCCCTTCGACCCACTTCGTGCGTCTCGTTCCGCTTCCGCCGCGAGTCTCCCGCGGAACTCGCGTAAATATGTCCCGCGACTACGCGGCGGTCAATTAGCGCCGCCACGATAAACGACTCGGGCCGAGTTCCCCGCGCGAGTATCGCCGCGCTTTTCGCGCCGGGGCAAAAATAAACGAAGAAATATCAGCGCGCGTAAACGATATCATCGTGTCCAATTATACGGCGTATTCGAGATCGCTAAATTAGGAAAGTACGACGAAACACAAGTCGAGGCTGCCGCGGCAACACCGATATCGACGACATATATATATATATATATATATATAGCGGCCTTCCAGAGGCTCGCCCTTAATTTTGCCCGCCTCTCTTTCTCCCCCGTCCCCTGGTCCCTCCCGCGAGCAAATTGGTCCCGGCGTTCGTAGTCCCCGTCGCAATGCAATTCCGATAGCCACCCCCGCCCGGGCTCGGGCGGGGGTTGCTACGTCGCCAGCAGCAAGACGCGAGCGGACCGCCCCGCAAGTTTAGCCATTTATCGGCGAGGCCGAGATTACGAGGGCGTTAAGGGTCTCGGCGTTGTCTCGCTCGATCGCGAGAAATCGCACGCAGTCGCTAACGATTCGCTGCGGGTTACAACAATTGCCGGAGGAAAGGGTGAGTGGGGGGACGTCGCGCCTAGCTAATGTATTGTAGTCGTCGTGGGGGAGGGAGCTCGACGCGCCGTGCGCGCCGGCGGTAAACGATTTTATATTGTTTGCGGTAAGACGCGTCTTAATGGAAAATAAATGTTGCTCGGAATGGTCGTTGCTTTAAATCAAACGTTGCGGGAATAACGCGCGCGCGCGGCTGACGTAATGAATAACGTGTAACGAGACACACCGCGTTACACACTCGTTGTTGCGCGACAATGTGTATTCGTGATGGATCGTTCTCGTCGTATGTATAGGTGATTAGCTGGGAAACAACGTAATCGCATTGTTTTCGGCGATCGCGATAGCCGGAACGTGAGCCGTACGTTGTGAAAGAGAGTAAATGGTGAGTTTGCGTGAGAACACAAAGTGGTCGCTCGGCGCGACGCGTCCGTAACGCGTCGTTGATTATTGTCGAGTGTTGTCCTCACTCACTTGACCGACGAGAGTCCTCCTCGTCGTTAAAGATGTCGAAGAAGATGCTTCGAGACGACGACGTCGAGGGTGCGAAACGACTCGCTTCGCACCCTCGATCTCGCCAAACTAGAGATGTGCGAACTATTCGAATTCGAATCGGTAATCGAATACATTATGCGTGCATCAGCTAATACAAAACAGGCCATCTGGTCCTGTATGTCCGAGCCCTCAACTTGTAATTAACTTAACTCATAACTCATAATTTAATTATAAATTACTTTAAATATTCAAATATTTTACTTTAAGATGATATTACATAATATCATTCCCTTTCGTATTAAATCCCTTTCATGTTCAATATTCCCTTTCATATTAAAATCTTCCATCATTATTTGCATGTCTTAATAGTCATGTTAAATTTTTTAACGATTCGATTCGAATTCGAATTCGAGTGAAATTTCGTAGATTCGATATAAAAATTCTTGACTCGCACATCTCTACGCCAAACGAAGAATCTCGGCGACTCGGTTAAGCTGTATCCTTACCCCCCCCCCCCGGTATGACGTCATTCTCGATTTCTATTTCCAATTTGGCGCGCAGCGTTACACGAGCGATCAGACTTCGCCAGACTGCCCGTTCAGCAGCGCGCTCTCGTCGCTGAGAACCGCCGCGAAAACTCTCTCAACGTCCGTCTTCGTCGAGCGGAGCTCGACTACGTTCCGCTGCGTTCAGCCCGCTAAGAAAGTTTCATCAATCCGGACGTGTCCGATACACCTCCGATGTTTCCCGTAATTTGTAACAGCGCGGTTGGGGATATACCGCTTTCAAAGTAAACTTGCGCGCACAGACCATTTCCGCGAGAGCGGTGCCTTCCCTTCCGGAGGCGCGGTCGATCGGATTCAGCGGATTCGGGACACGATTCGGGACACGACGCGCGAGAGAATCAAGCTACAAGCTTTACGATCACTCGGCGCGTCGCGGCCGCGGGGGGATTTTCGAGGGACACGGCTCCCTCGGATGTAAAGTGTTCCGGACCGAGAGTCCCTCCGTGCGGAAGCGAGGAACGTCGTCGTCGTCGTCGTCGCTGCCGCCGCTCGAAAGCGGGCTGGCATTTCGTCGATAAATAAGCTTGACCGTGGGGTATCATATTTCTTTGGCGCACCAACGCGCCAACGCGCTATCTCGCGCGGCGCACGGCGCGAGATATTATTTACGATCCGCCCGGGGGAGATTTATTATGGAATTGATTTCCCGCACGGCCGATCGGATTAATTTCCACCTTGGCGACACCGATCGCCGTCGATCGCGTTATTTCAGTTTCGAGCTGTATATTTTCCAAGGCGGGATTAATAACATTCCGCGAGTTGCGCGGTCGCGCGCGCTAAGAAGATCGAGCATTGTTACCCGGAGCGCGGGTATCTGCAGGATTTACCTCTCCGCGTACTCGATTATGTTTCATTAAGCCGGCCGCGCGCCGTCGTGCCGCGATCGCCCGGGATGATCCGTGGCTGACCGCGAACAATCGGCCAAATTTTTGCCGACGGCCAAGGCGAAAGCGACGATGACGCCGGTGACAGACCGTGTCCGTGGGAAACAAAGACCACCTGTGAACGCGTCATTAAGTCTTCGCTGAATAGTCCGAGGCTACCGCAAGAGACCACGCAAGAAAGCGCGTATTTTTGAGGGCTCATTAGTCTAACGAGCGCCCGTCGTCGCGCGTCGTATTAGACACGAGAAGAAGCCTCTCCTCTCGTTACCGCTCCGCCGCGCCGCGCCGCGCCGTCGCCGCAAGTCGCGCTGATAAGAAGGCCGCCGAGGATCCAGCGCGTCGGGTATCGCGCGCGCGCCGGCATACCTTAAGCCCGTGTCAGCCTACGGATTGAAGATCAAGGATTGCGGATTGAAGATTCGATTTCGACAAATCAACACTGAGAGAAAAGTATATGATACTTGGTACTATAATGATACAGTAACTAAATTACAGTGCGAAATATCATGTTTATAGTAAGTATATTACCATAATATCGGTGATAATTACGATATAGGCATAGTATAACCAACCATATATTTTCACTAAGAATTATAGTAAGTTAAACTAAAATTATTGTATGGGTACAAATATAAAATGGTAGATAAAGTAATTCTTTTATATAGTCAATATTATCAGAATATTTGCTAAATGATGACAGATGTAACTATATGAATATTAAATCTCACTATATTCGTGAATGAGAAATTAGCATATATGTGGTAAAAGTAACTAAACGATTATTTAAGACAATCATTGACTGTATATTTGTGTTTATTCTACTATATTTTGCAGGTTCCACTATAAACTATGAAACTATAAAAATATGGTTGACGCCAAAATGAATTATAAAATATAGTCAGATTATAGTTAATTCAACTATATTTTTCCACCAGTGAACGAACTTCGGTTTTGATTTGCTTCATTCCGAAAATGGTCAAATTTCAATCTTCAATCCGCAATCCTTGATCTTCAATCCGTAGTGTGACACGGGCTTGAGAGACTGTTTACTTACGCGCTTCAATCGCGCGCTTGGATTTACTAAAGCGCATATCTCAGTTATCTCATTCGCGGTCGCTGATCGTAGACGCGGATCAATGTCGCTCGCGGCCGAGACGGATGTCTTCGCCGGCGCTTCTCACTTTCTTTCTCTCGCTCTTTCGCGGTCGGGGAGTCGTCGTCATCCCGCAGGGCGCCGGCCATAACCTTTCTCGCTTTCGACAAAGAAAGCGCGTAACGATGCCTAGATATACAGCAGCGAGTCGACGCTTATCCCGCAAACTCTTCATCGTCCCTCGCGTAAAATACCAGCCGCCTCGTTCATCTTGTCGGAAGACGACGACGCGCAGAGTTGTCGTCGCGTTGTTGAGAATGGAAGAGTGGTCGAGAGAGAGAGAGAGAGAGAGAGAGAGTGTGTGAGAGAGAGAGAGAGAGAGAGAGAGAGGAGAGAGAGAAGAGAAGAGAGAGAGGTAGATGGATAGGGAGAAGGAAAAGGTAGGAGAAGGAGAGGGAGTGCGAGTGAGGTACGAGGCAGTCTGTTGAATGAAATTTGCAATGGAAATTTAATCTGACTCGATTCGTCCCGCGTAGCCGGCACTCTTCTCCTTAACGCCAGTCATTGTTATGTTTTGCGGAATTTTCGACAGGGAATTGTTCGCCCGGGAAAAGAACGTGGCAATATTGTGAATTTTTTCTCTCTCTCTCCCCCTCTGTCTCTCTCTCTCTCTCTCTCTCTCTCTCTCTCTCTCTCTCTCCCTTCTTTTTCTTCCTCCCTTAATTACGTATTCCACGGAAGAGCAAAGTTTCGCGAGTAGTGTGCGGTCGCGAAATATCGCGAGATAAATCGCTGTTATCGTGAGATGAATTGCGCAGCGCACGGGAGGAAGGACAGAGGAACACGTGACACTTTATCGGCGGCCTTATCTCTTACTTGACATTGTCGCTGATTAAACACTTTTTAAGGGTTTTACTTTGCCGGCAAGGCGAGGTAGAGTCTGGCGAAAATTGTAACCGCGGAACTGATTCGTTCGTCATATATGTCGCGGTAACGCGACATGTTTGTGTATGTGTATGTGTGTGTGTGTGTGTCAAAGTGAATAATTAAGAGTGTCTGAGCACAGTTTCTTTTTTTTACGAGAGCACTTGCAGTCTCGATGCATGCGATGTTTGTGTCGCCAAGATGGAAATTCATTCGATTTCGTGTAAACGATGTGACGACCTGCTGGATGAGTCATCGCTACCAAATGACAATTACACGTCTGAATGACGAGCGAGAGAGGAAGACGGGGAACTTCTTCGCTGGACGATTTCGCCAGACGATTGTAAATCCATCTCCCATAAATCCGGTGATCTTCTCTCGCTGTTATTAATAACACGCGCGCGACAGATATACGACCGCGTACGGACGAAGGCAGCAGCCATGAAGCACGCGTAAAATCTCCTCCGGGAATTCGTCGCGGTCTGGCGTCTGGTAAACAGTAGGAAACCCGCGCGACCGAGTAGGCTAGCGCAGCGGCGGAGAGGCGGGGGGAACGCGGAGGGAATCACGCGCGGGCACTGATATCAAAATTTAAAAAGCGTCGCGCATCGCGCCGAAAGTTTCCGTCAGCGCGCGGCTAAAGTTCCCTCTCGTTAAAACTGCCGCGCATTACGCTATTTAGATAGCGGGGCGGCTCGAGCGAGAGAGAGAGAGAGAGAGAGAGAGAGAGAGAGAGAGAGAGAGAGAGAGAGAGAGAGAGAGAGTCGCCAGCCGCCAGCGCCGTAGCCGCTTAGTGAGCAGGCCACTTAAATGCAACGTCAGCGGCGATTATGCAAAATTCCTTTACCCGGGAAATGTCCGCGGGAGAGACGTTTTTCCATCATCCGACGATCCCCGAAACGTGCCTAAAACCGGCGAGAATGCGCCGTCGTCGCAGCCGGCGGGCCCGTACGGACTTGCCGGACCTCTCTCGGTGCTTTCAGGCGCGCTATCAGCACGGGAACGGGGAAGCCGTGTTTTCGGGACACCGAGGGCTTTAATGCGCTTTTAACGCGCAGCGAAATAAATTCCCCCGCCCGGGAGATGCATTATTGAGAGAAAATTTCGATCCGCCGTGTTTCGCGCCTCGCTCGGGTCAGGCGAAAGTCGGCGGCGCAAGTCTCGCCTCGCCTCGCCTCGTTTGCACGCGCCAGCAGTTGAGCGCCTTCAGCGCAATGTACATTCGCCTCGCGCCCGGCTGATCAGCCTTTTTGCACGCGTCATTAGAATTGCTTGGTCGCGGGAAATTTCGTCGGGAGAGGACGTTCGCCGACGGCATTATCGTACATGTCCGGTGTCGGGCGTTAAGAAAGCCGTTTGCTTGGAATGCAATTCGATTTGAATGTGGCCGAAGCCGAGACGCTAGGCAAGCGTAAAGGGCGAATGACGAGCGTATTGGTGCGTTCTCAGACTTCACAGTCTCGGTGAGATCCTTAGGATTTTGAGAGACACAGAATCGGTAGGTCAGATCGTATGTTTGTGTGTGTGTGTGTGTTTGTGTGTGTATATGGGTGGAGGATGGGGGGACTTGGTTAGAGTGGAATGAAAATAAGGTCGAGTGTGCGAAAGTGACGATCGCTGAGCCGACTAGTTGAGACGAATTTTCAATCCTTTCACGCCGGCTTTCTGCAATATTCAGCTTCCAGCATGCAAACGGTTGCGTTATTTAGAAACGTCGACCGCGATTGCGCGAATTTTCTCCCCAGGAAGAAACAGCACGTAACGCTCTCCTCCTCGCGGCGAATACCATTTCCATCCGAGAGCGCCACCCCCGAGACACCCTGGGGACGCGTTTTATCTGACCGGAAAAGCACCGACTTGCTTCGAATGTAGAATTCCGCGTGTTTAGCTTACACGTAAGCGGAAACCTCTTCTCCTCGACTAACGTAGCGCATATTGTAACATACGGTAACATTTAAAATACATTAATAATAATAAATGACAATTGAAACCCATTAATAATAAGAAGGAAATAATCGCTTTTCAGGGAGGAGATTTCCGCCGGAGGGAAAGTTCCCAAGAGGTGGATAACTTGCTCTTACGTCTCTCGACCGTCGCAAAGTTGGATTCCGACAATCGCGCACAATTTCACTGCTTCCTCGTCGCATCCAGGTAAATTTGCAAAGGAGAAGCGCGAGATCGAACGGGCCGTCGTGTTCCTTTGCAAAGATATATATATATATATATATCTATATATATGTATAAAACAGAGAGAGAGCGAGCGAGCGGGGTAATATCCCCGTTAACTTGCGCTGGACTTGCCGCGCACGGAAAGCCGCTCACGTATATACCTCGGCGAGTTCGTAGTAACAATATTTTACGTCACTGGTTATTTACGTATGCAATGCAAAACATACGGTGCGCCTTTGTATATCGGCCGTAATACCTTCCGGGTAGATGGACTTTGACTCGCCTACGTGATTTCCCTTACCGCGGATATCTCTCGCCCCGTGTTGCGCGGTGGATCAGCGCGGCGCGACGGGATAACGGGACCACGTTATTTACATGCATTATCCGGACAATACCGTAGTGGAGGATTTTCGTGCGCGCATCTCGCATCTGGCGAGAACGCTGCCCGCGAGAGCGCCGTTACTGTTTACCTCAACCGGGCTGTTCGCTTTTTAGTCGCCCAATTAGATGCAAATGTAATCGTCTTGGGTAGAAGCGCGATCGACCGTACGATAGCGTTACTCGCTCACTCGACGATAACAGTCTCTGCGGAAGAAATGAAAGCGCACCGACGTGAGCGCGAAATCTAAAATATTTCGATAGACTTCAACGAAAATATTCCAGGCGGCGCGTTTCCAGTCTGATTTTAATTATTCAATTTCTCATTCGCGCCAATCTCTCGATACTGTTTCGTAATATACGCCAACATCTAAATAAATATTATTGCCACGCTTTATAACTTCACACTCTCTCTCTCTCTCTCTCTCTCTCTCTCTCTCTCTCTCTCTCTCTCTCTCTCTCTCTCTCTCTTTCTCTCTCTCTCTCTCCCTCTCTCCCCCTCTCTCTCCCCCTCTCTCTCCCTCCCTCTCCCTCTCTCTCCCTCTCTCTCCCTCTTTCTTCCTCTCTCTCCCCCTCTCTCCCCCTCTCTCCCCCTCTCCCTCCCTCTATATCCCCCTCCCCCTCTCTCTCCCTCTCTCTCTCCTCTCCCCCCTCTCTCCCCCTCTCTCTCTCTCTCTCTCTCTCTCTCTCTCTCTCTCTCTCTCTCTCTCTCTCTCTCTCTCTCTCTCTCTCTCTCTCTCTGCAGCTACTATCGCGATTTTTTGCAAGCAACGCGCGTCTCACGCGCGGGCGAGATAAATTCGACACGAAAATATCGCGCAATATAATTTCGAATCTCGCGCGCCAAGCCGAGTGATTATCGAAATGAAAACGCGAACGCGTTGTTACCGCGTCGTTACTAGGAAACTATAATTCTCCGGAATAAAAAGGCAGAACCGGGCCGATCAACCGGCCGCGCGTGACAATTGATTTGATCAGTTGCGTTACAATCTCCGATACTGTTTTCGCAGGCGCCTAAACGCCAGTGGTTTTTTTCTCCGCCACGTGCGCAATATTTGGCATCGGTCGGCGGTTGTAGTTACTGATTTCGTCAGACACCATCTCACGAGTCGATAACAAGTGCTATTTTTATCTATAACTGCACATTGTGCTGGCGTGCGTGACTGGACGGTAGTGTCTTCGCGATGTTGCTACGCACTAAAAATCATCTCCTTGAATTTTCCACTTTTCGCCGCAACTTCGATACACTTGCGCTGACGTAAATGGGGAAGAATGAAGATAGCTACCTATGGACAAGAATCTGTTTAGAACCGGGCGTTTTCCTTTCCGTTATTTTTCGCGGAAATATTCATACGAATTATTTCCAAGGAATATATCGTCTCGCGATACAAATCAATTCGTAGATAATTCTCTGTTTTCGTTTCCGTCGCTCGTCAATTCTCTCACAAGAAAACACACGGAAGTGCCCCCCTCCGATTTTGATGAACTTGAAATATACAGGGTGCACGATTTATCTGAAGACATTGAAGTATCTCGAGAACTATGCATTGGATAAAAAAAAGTGGATAATGAAAATTGTTAGTCTCGAAGGGGGACATCCAATGATACCAAACTCGACCTCCCACCCCACCCCCTGGGGGTGGAGGTTGGGGGCAACTTTGAAATCTTAAATGGAAACCCCCATTTTTTATTGCAGATACGGATTCTACGTCACAAAATACGTAAATTTTGTCCGAAACTTTTTTTTTCGATTCGTGATAGATGGCGCTGTAATCGCAAAAAATTATATTTTCCGCTATTCTCCAGAAATGATCATTGGATTGAGAAATAAAAAATACCTGTTCAATATTTTTAAAGAACATAATAAAAGTTATTCCCCCCATCCTCTCGAGGTAGGGTGGGTGGTAACGTTCAAATCTCAAATGGGAACCCGAATCGAAGAGGGAACTGCTCGACGCATTGCACTGCCTTTTATAATAAGCCGTAGTTTTCGCCATACACTCACAGTGGCGCGTCGAGCAGTTCCCTCTTCGATTCGGGTTCCCATTTGA
The DNA here is from genome assembly GCF_003227715.2 of Harpegnathos saltator. Classification (NCBI taxonomy): domain Eukaryota; kingdom Metazoa; phylum Arthropoda; class Insecta; order Hymenoptera; family Formicidae; genus Harpegnathos; species Harpegnathos saltator. The sequence continues at coordinate 63,968 of NW_020229998.1, read as the reverse complement.
GATTTGAACGTTACCACCCACCCTACCCCGAGAGGATGGGGGGGGAATAACTTTTATTATGTTCTTTAAAAATATTGAACAGGTATTTTTTATTTCTCAATCCTCTTTTTATTTCTCAATGATCATTTCTGGAGAATTGCGGAAAATATAATTTTTTGCGATTACAGCGCCATCTATCACGAATCAAAATAAAACTTTCGGACAAAATTTACGTATTTTGTGGCGTAGAATCCATATCTGCAATAAAAAATGGGGGTTTCCATTTAAGATTTCAAAGTTGCTCCCAACCCTCACCCCCAGGGGGTAGGGTGGGAGGTCGAGTTTGGTATCATTGGATGTCCCCCTTCGAGACTAACAACTTTCATTAACCACTTTTTTTTATCCAATGCATAGTTCTCGAGATATTTCAATGTCTTCAGATAAATCGTGCACCCTGTATAATAGTAATCTAGGCCAAAATAAGGGATACCAATTTCCTTATACGTGCCCAATTGACCTTTGAAGGGGCGAAACACTCTTTTGAAAGGAATCGATATTTTTTTTTTTTCATAGCATGCATCATCAAAAGTATAAGAAATAGAAAAGAATTTTCCGGATAAAAACTTGATGGTTTGAAGACATTTACTTTATAACAACGTTTTCAGTTTTTTGAAAAATGTTAAAGTTTTAAACATACTCCCACCACTTAACAATTTCTTTTTAGATCTAAAAGTTTCGTTCCTACAAAATGAAGGGATATTTTATGCCGAATCCATATGCTATTTTCCGACATATTCTTTGAAAAATAGATGGGAATTTTTTCATAAAGTAACGCTATACGTAGTCGCCTACCTCACTCGATACATATATGTGGCATGTCCTCTTCTTTTGATAAGAGACGAATTAGTATTGATATGCAGAATATGTAATGACAAAAACGTTCAATATTTAACAACAGCAATAATAATAATATTAAATATTTTATACACAACAATAGTCATATATGCCCACACTTTGTCTTTATGCTCTCCAAACATGATATTTTATTTATGAGAAGTGTGCGATGTAATTACTACGACTAACGCGATATATGTAGTTACGAAATCAGTCATGTTTATTAACGCGTTGTAAATTTGCGGTGTAAAAATTCGTATATATATATTTCGTTTCGGAGTATTCTGTTTTCGTATATATATAGGGCGTTTTGTATATATATATATATATACATATATATATTGAAACCTGTTATATTTTTATTGCGCAATTGCTTTCTTTGTTACTAAAGTGTAATAAATGTAAGACAAACATTCCAGTGGTTATCATGCGACTTTGTATTCAGACTACTGGTCTGTTAGGTTAGAAGTGAGTTATTTATTTATTACACTTTAATAACATCAAGATTTATACTTGATATACTACACGTATCAACCGTGTCGTCCCTGATTACCTTCCATATCCGATCCGTAATAAGCAAAACAACTTATCTTTATAATCCAAAAACTAAGCTGCAGATAACATTTTGCGAGAGAGAAAATCATTTTAGAATTCATTTAAGAACATGTCATTTCAAGGACAGCAAGTGGTTCTAAATCATTCTGTATGTATCCACAAGTGGAACAGGTAGCTACATGTAACATTAGGTTTATGGAAAGAGTTCTCATCTATTTTTCGAAGAGTCCGTCGGAACCGACAGCGTTATTATGGTCGGGTTCGGTATAAAATATCCTTTCATTTGGTAGGAACAAAACTTTTAGATTATTACATATAACAAAAATTGATAAGTGGTGAGGATATGTTTAAAATTTTAACATTTTCTGAAAAATTGAAACACCTCTATAAAGTGATTATTTAAACCGTTAAATTTTTATTCAGAAACTTTTTCTTCTATTTCTTTACTTTTGATGATGCGTGCTACGAAAGAAAAATACCAATTTTTTTTACAAAGGGCTGTTTCATTCCTTAAATGTGCCGATTGAGCACGTGCAAAAGAATTTGCTCTTATTTTGGTCTAGATTATTACATGTCTCAAGCTTATCAGAATCGGAGGAGAACACTTTCGTGTGTTTCTGTATCAGTAGTATTTCTCTCTCGTATATCTCGAGACACACACTATGTGAATGATATAACGATAGGTCGGGTAAACACGCGAGATAAACGAAAGAGTTTTAGGCGAAAGAAATTTTACAATTTGCGCATATAAATAGCAACGCGGGCTGACTGTACCTAAAATTCGTAATTAGCGACTTTGAAGGCCGACTCGACTACCGACTCTTAGAGAAGTAATTACAAATGAGGTATCGACTCGTACTTAAGTTTCTATCTATTTTTCAAGTCGGCTGATTTAATCTGTCGACGCCGCGCTGCTATTGGCCCATTCAAAGTCGTAGTCGGTGAACGGGCCTTACATATTCGGTTCGATACTTTATGTCTCGCTCGCAATCTCACGGATTACTCACGAGCTCGCGATACCGCCGCAGTTTTATTCGAAGCGACGTCGTTCGTGTCGACGATTGTTATATTGTACGTTCTCGTTCGGTCGAACATCGTTGAGAAACGCAAGCATCACGCGGCACGCGCGTCGCAAATACGAGAGAATGTCCGAACACAAGAAGTGGCTGGACACGGTGATACCGCAGATTATCGGCAACATCGAGCCACACATGGAAGACGTATGTTACGAGTTGATCAGGGATGACCATCGCCTATTGACCAACATATTCTTCGTGTGCGTAAAGTATAGGCAAAGAACGAACGGGCTGATTAAGCAACTATCCCTTGTGATAAAGAAGCCCAGAGGGATTACTTTACGGGACGTAGTGTACACTATACCTCAGTTTCGTAACGAGATTTTATTCTACAAGACGTATTGCCAATCGAGCGAGAACTTTCCGAGGTGCTTCTACGCCTACGAATCGTCGTCGCTACTCGCTTGCAACTCGGTAATCGCTCTCGAGAACGTCCAGGACCGGGGATTCAAGGACAGCCCGTGTACCTTCAATGTTCCTCACGACTACGTACTGGCGGTGATGCGCGCGCTGGGTCGATTTCACGCGAAAGGCTACGTCATGAAGGAGAAAATGCGAACCGAGTTCTTCCATCTCGCGAGCAGGTTCCAGAAAATAAAGTTCATTGAGTTTAAGCTGGTGAAGGCCATATTAAAGGAGTCAGCGATACAAGTGGTGAACTATCTTCGTGATCACGGCCATGACGCGCACTTCTGCGACAAGTTGGAGGTCCTGTTCTCGAAAATGTACGAAGAGACAATGCTGCGTCTGTTCGAGCCGGCGGAGCCGTTGTCCACGATCTGTCACGGTGACCTTACGTTGGACAACATGTTCTTCAAGACTCAGAGTAACGGACGAGTTGACGCGATGCTGATCGATTTCGCGTGTTTGACGTACAACAGGCCCGTCATCGATCTCTCCACGTTCCTCTGTCTCAGTTGCACGAACGAAACGATACGAAACAAGTTGCCCGAGATTTTGAGGATCTATCATAGCGCGCTCACGGATTATATGCTGCAAGAAGGTGTGCAGGATATCCAACAGTACTCGTACGCCGCTATATTGGACGACTACAAGCGGGGCTGCCTCATTGGTTTCATTATCGCGGCTTTCTACTTGCCGTGTATGCTGAGACACGTTAACTTTGACCTCACATTGGACATCGAATTAAGCGTATACAAATATATGAGCTGTAAGAACAGCAGTGTGCATAAAAACAGTGTGATGAAGATACTGACCGATCTGCTTCTTCAGATGCATGAGGACGGTTGCCTGGACCACTTTTTGTGACACGCGTGTGATATGCGTGTGATATTGTTATAATACGCGACGCAGGATGATATGTCTGTTTATAACTATGAGATATAATAGCGTAAAGCTCGCTTGGACGAGGAAACATATAACCGCGGCGCGACAACAATCGGACACTCTCAACGCGAGCGTTGAACACGAACGCCCCGTTTTCGGGGAGTCGCGCGCCTATTCACTCACACACGGAGTACGCATAATACCGATTGATCTAGAGTTAGAGCCGAGGGAAAGTGTTAAATAATTCAGTCCTACTTCGCGCGTCAACTTTATGCGTCCGACGCGCTCGACATTTTATCAGGTGGACCGTAAAGTGAGTCGCTCGTAAAATTGCCGGTTACGGCTAGCGGGTTTCGCGGAGAGCCAGAGAGAGAGAGAGAGAGAGAGAGAGAGAGAGAGAGAGAGAGAGAGAGAGAGAGAGAGAGAGAGAGAGAGAGAGAACGTATGCGTAAATATCGTGAAATGAACTCGCGTCTTGCGTCTTATATAGATTGGCCTTTACGCGTGACATTCAAAATAGCGCGCAATATAGCGGTGCGCGCTATTTGCACATAGCGCCGAAGTTATTTTTCGCCCAGACTACTCCGTACGAATCTGCCGTTTAAATAAAGAAGCCCGCTTTATTAGAATAATTTTACAACTCCTGCGTGTTATTTTGGGCTGGCGGACGGCATTTATCGCGGAGCTCATTTCATGCGACGCGTTCATCCGCCGATGGTTTATCTGCGCAGTTGAATTTCATTCCGTCTTATCGGCGGCGAAGAGTATCGTACGAGCGTACACGCAGGAACAGCACCACCAATCACGCGTTGCAATATCGATGTATTTCCAATGCGGAAGGGATAATTTCTTATTGTACGAATCATTTCTTATTCGTGCGAAATTTATGATACATCTCTTGTAGCGACGAGATACATCGCGAGCGTTGCGCCTTTATCGCGACGAAATTATCTTCGATCAGACGCGCGACTTGTGCTTAGAATCGCCGCAAAAATTCTAGGGGGATGTCACGTCCCCCCGCGAGATACCAATGCGACCACGACGCGAGAGAAGATATATAAATAAAAGAAAAAAAAAAAAAAAAAAAAGAAAAAGAAAATGTATCCTCGTTCCCCTCGTAATCCAAACGGTCTGCGAAGAAGAAAGAAAGTCGAGTTTATCTCTTTCGTTCGTCCGACACAAACAAGCGTGCCGTCGATCGAGTGAGGCGCGTGTGGCGAGAACAACGCCGTTACAACAGTCGCGGAACAACCCACCGATCGCCGGCTTGTCGTCTTTCGCATAGTTGTCGAAGCGTCGTCCCGGATAAGTTTGATCGTTAAGGCCGAAGAATGCGAGAGACCGTACACATCGACCCGAGGCGGAACTTTTCGAGGAGCCGAGAGCGAGTTTAACAATCGTCGGCGTCGAACTCGCGCCGAGCGAGCAGTTGCGATATCGACGGGGGCTGTGTGTGTAGACCGCGGCGTATACGGATCGTATGGACGACGAGAGCCAGCGAGCGAGAGAGAGAGAGAGAGAGAGAGAGAGGGAGAGAGGGAGAGCGAAGAGAAACAGGCCAAGGGGTTAGAGAGAATGTAGGGTGCGACAGGCGCAAGCTGGAACCCGGTGGGGAACAAGAACGAAGTACGAAACGTGTTGGAACACTTTAATCGGACTGCAGTTACGAGTTCGAGTGGAGCGCCGTGCACCCTCTCTCTCTCTCTCTCTCTCTCTCTCTCTCTCTCTTTCTCTGTCTCTCCCCGAGTTTCTCGGTAGTCTTCCGTACAGCTCAACTTCCGCGCGCGCCGTCGAGGGTGTAGCGCTGCGCCCGTAAGCCGTAACGATTCCGAAGAAAATGATTTCCGTAAACAATCCCTTGTCACTCACCCCCGTTGCTTCGTTGAAATAAATCAGAGGAAGCCGCTTTCCCTCCCGGCCCTTCCATCACGTTCGCCCTCATGTCGTTGCTCGGTATCAGTTGTGAATAGTGGGGATATGATATATATATATATATATATATATATATATAATAGCGGGGACGGTATTTCGCGAATGACAATAATGTAATCGTGCTTTTCCTCGTTTCCTTTTACACGCTCAGGTTCTTGAGTGATCTCTCGACGAGTGATTGAACGCGTCGTGTTCGAAGCTGCGCTTTCACTGCTCGCGCTCGTAGCGCGAGACCCGAGGAAAATCCGGGGATTGATCGGAGGATTAACGATAAATTGGGCGGTAACCAACGCCAATAATTAAATCCGCTCTGGACTCGCGGAGGAAACAGTCGCTACTAATTAATTGGACCACTTCGCGAAGGGAAGCAAAATGCTCGTTGACTTTGCCCCCCGACAAATTGATCGCGGCGCTCCTCTTTCCGTTCCTTCTGTCCCTTCGCTCTCTGTCTCGCTCTCTCCTTCTCTCTCTCTCTCTCTCTCTCTCTCTCTCTCTCTCTCTCTCTCTCCTTTTAATGAGAAAAATTATATTATGTGCGCTCGTATTAATAATCCGCTTATTCGGCCGGAAGAATCGCACCGGTGCGTTTTTGCAGTTCGGCGAGACTCGGCCAAGTTGAAATATTCATACACGACGATGTCGAGGGATCTTGGTAAGTGCGTGGGCGATAAATAAAAAAGCGCGACAAACAAATAGATTGCTCGCGCGCGCGAATCTCATATCGACTTGTCGACCGAGTGTGTGTGTGCGTGTGTGTGTACATCATCAGACGTGCCGTCGCTTCGCTCGTGCGCCGAGCGTGTGTGATCTGCCGCTATTACGCTCGCTATCCGCGAAACATCAGCGAGCGAGAACGAGTGGATGAATAGTAAGTGAATTTATCAGGGGAATGAGAGCACTCTGAAGCGCGAAATACGTGAATATTCACCCGGTGAATACATCCGAGCGCGAGCGGACGACAGGGACGAGTCGATTCGTGCCGATAATCAGGCGAGTAGTCGAGCGGGATGAATAAATCCATCTCACCCGAAAGGAGTATCCCGCGGGAATACCACGGCGGCGGTTTACCGTCGGTCCGCATTTGTCTCGCGGAAGAGGCATTCGCTACCCGCGATAGGCGATCCGGCGACGTGGCCGTTGGTTTCGATTATCCGTCTGACTATTTCAATCACTCGCAACGTCCCGCGCGTAATTTCCAACCCGAGCGACAGTAATCAAAATGTATCGTCGTACGAAGAAGCTCTCTCTCTCTCTCTCTCTCTCTCTCTCCCCCCCTCCCTCCCTCCCTCTCTCTTTCTCTCTCTCTCTCTCTCTCTTTCACACGCGCGCGTGCGCGCTCTATTTTTCTCTCTTTCTCTCTCTCTCTCTCTTTCACACGCGCGCGTGCGCGCTCTATTTTTCTCTCTTTCTCTCTTTATATTTATGCATATCTCTCTCTCTCTCTCTCTCTCTCTCTCTCTCTCTCTCTCTCTCTCTCTCTCTGGTGCTCTCGTTTCTCGATTTTTACGAGCGACGTTTCAAGTACGCGACCCTCGCTCCGATCGAAAAATCGGACTTTCGGGCGCTTGAGGCGCGCCTGACTCTGCACGATCTCGCCGTGCGACGGACGATTTGCCTTTCCGCAGAACGTCGTAAAAGTGACGACTGACACTTTTTGGTCCGCAGAAACGCGAGGACGTTCGTCGCAGCGCTCGCCGGCGAGCACTCGCGCGACACACCGTCCGTCCGCGATATCTCGATCTCCGTGGTATGATCAAGCACAAGATGCACGGGCGCGGCGAGGGGGGCGAGCGCAGGGACGAAAGAAGGCCAGAGATGGGATCTGAGTTAGAAACCGAGCGCGAACGTTCCGGAACGGGGGAAGATATGGGAACCGCGAGGGCGAGAAGTATGCAAATGCGAGAGTACATTTATCTCGGCACCACGCCCATGTATTTCCTGGGAGCTTCCGGACGCATTGTCGGGGGCGAATCGAATACCCACACCCCCGCGACACTCGCACCCGCAACCCATCGGCGCACCAAACACAAACAGACACGTACACGCGCGCGCACGCATACACGCACACACACACACACACACACACACACACACACACACACACACGAATGATCTGTGTGGGTGTGTGTGCTGCCGGTCCGATACTCCGGAGATTTACGAGCAAACTAGCTCGCTCCCCAGGGCTAATAGACCGGCAAGTTATGGGCCAATTCAATTTAATTTCGAAAATAAACAACCACCATTGGCGACGTCGGTCAATTTATTCCGTAGCCTCGCGACGCGCGGACGACGAGCCGTGTGCGCTGCCGAACACAGGCCGGCCTTGAGCGAACGTCGAACGTTTCTTCTGTCGGCCGCGACCCTCTTGGATCCAGGGTCTCGCCGGGCCCCGACGTCGAGGCTACCACAGCTCCTCGCTCCTGCCGAGGAGCTCCCCGTAAGCCGCTGTGCGCGCAAAGTCCCGTCTGAATCCGCGGCGATCGATGGACTTTTCGTTAATTGAAGCGTCCGCTGGAACAACACTGCGGAAGTACCGCTCTGCGAATTTGCATCGCGATGCAAATCTCATTATCTCCGGTATTTGCCAAGCCGGACGGTATATATAAAAAGAAGGGGGAAAAACGAACGCGCGCAGAAAAAGCAAGGTAAAACACTGTTTGGGATGGAAATTCAAAATGTGAAATTATATACGCAGTGCGCACGCAACGCGGCTCTCCGTACGCATGAAAAGCTAATGAAAGGAGAAAAGAGAGGGAGAGAGAGAGAGAGAGAGAGAGAGAGAGAGGAAAGGGAAAGGAAAAGAGAAAAACGTTGAGCGCGATAAACGTATGGCGATAATAAAATTTCACACGAGGTCGAAGGTAATCTTCAACCGGTTTCTCGCAAAAATATCATTACGTTGTTCTGTCAAGTCTGAATTTTTGAATCCTCTCGCGATTCCTCTCCATCCGATATTCCTGCGAGACGGGCGATTTGCGCTGAACGACGGAGAGAGACGATTGTTTTATCCGCGCAGAACCACGCAAAATTTCCGAATACGCCAATTATCCGAGCGATCGTATCGCGCGGAGTGTCGGGGAGGAGGGGGGCTGTTTCTCCCGCGATCGCGGGAGAAACGATTCGCCATTCGTATATTACGGTCGCGCAGATCAAATGCGAGAAAGAAGCGAGACGATAATGGATTAGACACACACACACACACACGCACACGCAGACACGCGCGCATACTCTTATTGCCGAGAGAGACGACCAAGTTTAATGAATTATCGCACTTAGTTTCTCGGAACGACAAGAAATCGATGCGCGTTAAATTACGGAGCGGTAATAAAGCCGCGCGCGCGCGCGGGAGTAGTAAAGACGGCACGGCTCATTAAATTCCCCCGATAGTTTTCCGCGGGCCGATTTATCGATGCACGCGCAGTTTCGCATTCTTAGCTCTCGCCTCAAGTACCGACACGGTTATAAAAGTACGCGCTTCTCCTATCGCCGCGGTAATAAGTTGTACGCTGCGCGCTCTATCGTCGTTAAACCGGCCCGAACGACGAACGGCTGACGATCGACAGCGGGCGATAAACCTCGGCGGTCCTCTTTATTAAAAACGACGCAGCAAGCACATAGCAATTCACGACGTTGATAATAATCGAGCACTCTTTCGGCTCTCTTCCTCTCGCTCCCCTCCCCTCCCTTCGCCTTCCCTTCCCTCTATCTCGCTCTTCGCTGCCTCTGTGATTTCTCTTTTTTTCTATGTTTCTTTTCCTCCTTTTTCGATATCACACGTCGCGGTGTACGAGCGTTAACCGCTCGAAATACAAGCTACCGCTGCTCCGGTAACGCCGAATGATCAAGCCCCGGCTAAATGATGAATGCACCACCACGGCGCTGAATTACGATGCAAATTGCGCAGGCTCTCCGACGAGCGGCGCGTTTTCACGCGAGTCGCGCACACTGTGGCGCAACTTCCTCGCGAGAGCCAAATTGGAAAACTGCATCGTGAATTATACGTTAATTGCGCGTGACTCGCGATAAAGCGGTACGCTCGCGTGCTGACATAGTCCACAAAATTACAAAGTTTACAAAGTTTACGTGATAGCACGTAGAGCCCGTGGAGATCGAGAGAGAGAGAGAGAGAGAGAGAGAGAGAGAGAGAGGCGGGAGGGGGGGGAGCGCATGCGACCGCGAGGAACCACGGAAAAATCGCGTCGCATCGAACAGCTTGCAGAGAGCGGGCGATTGCTCGTTAATATCGTTTCGTGTATCTTACAAAGAAGAGGAATGAAAAGAAAGCACTTCTTCCCGATCTCCCTCCCCTCCCCCCCCCCCCCGCCTCTATCTCACGGGTTTTATTTGATTAATGGCAATTTTCTCATTATCAGCTGCAGCGTCCGTTCGATCCGGGCAAAAGCCCGGAGTGGATTACGCTTCGTACACAAGCGCGCCCGGTTTCTTTCTTTTGTCACTTTGGCGAGCGCGGCGGCGGCGGCGTCGTCGCCGCCACCGCCACCGCCACCGCCACCGCCACCGCCACCGCCACCGCCGCCGCCACCGCCACCGCCACCGTCGCACCGGTCCGTTATTGGATGCCGATATTCATCGTGCCTGGCCTGTCGATAGATTCACGAGCGTCTGGTATCTTGGCCCGGCACGTACCATATTCGCCCGTAATCGCGCCGTTACAGCCGTAACCGGCAACCGTGTTGATCGTCACACGTGTAATTGGGTCTCTAAGACTGTGTATCGGGATACAGTTCCGTTCGATTTCGCATCCGTCCCGACACCCTAAATACTCCGTTTCCATGCAAATTCGCGCTGACAACGTAACGTACGGTCGTCGCCGGTAATTTCGCGTGTAATAATAACGGATCGCCGCTCGAGCGCCGTTGCGGGCAAGATCGCGTACTCGCTTCCCCCCCCCCCCTCCCCCCTCGCGATAAGTTCCTCACGTTATCGATACGAAAATAAATATCCAGTACTGGTGGATGGAATTTTCGGTTAAGGGGATGACGAAGTGGATGACGAATTTCAAAAATGTTCAAAACGTAGAGGAGATCGTGAAGAAGGTAGAGAACCTTTCTCCGGTCGTTATCGATTAAATCCAATTGCTTTCGCCATATTTATTTATATGGGTGGGTTTAAAATTTCAATCTTTATATGTATTGTATCATGCGTTGCATAGTTTTATTCATAATTTATACTGTGTTATATTGTAATATCATATTGTTCAGTATATATATATATTTTTTTTTATTCATCATATAATATTATACAATATATTGTATGTTAAAAAGTAATTTAGTATAAAAGGATTTTAATATGGACTGAATATTCTCTTATTCGTGCCATTATCCACTTTTCCTGTGTTTCTCATATTCAAAAATATCCAGAATGCTCCAGATTTTCCATCGCAATTTCATACTACTTCTCCTCTCATTATATTCTCCTAATACGAAACATGAAAATTTGGAGAATGAGCAAAATTTGTAGATATTCAAATTTCTCGCAAAAATGTCGTGCTACCTCTTCAATCATTATACTCCCCTGATGACAAAACGCGAAAATGGAAAATTTGCAAATATTTAAATTTCCCGGAAAAATTTCGTGCTACCTCTTCAGTCATTATATTCTTCTGATACCAAAACGCAAAAATGGAAAATTTGCAAATATTTAAATTTCGTGCTACCTTTTCAGTCGTTATATTCTCCTAATACCAAAACGCGAAAATGGAAAAATTTATAAATATTTGAATTCCCGCAAAAATTTCGTGCTACCTCTTCAGTCATTATATTCTCCCGATACCAAAACGGGAAGATGAAAAGATTTGCAAATATTTAAATTTTCCACAAAAATTTCGTGCTACTTCTTCGATCAGTATCTTTTGCTAATACTAAAGTATGATCTTTCTGAGAAATGAAAAATTCGGAAAAATAAAAATCACATTTTTAACAGATTTATATCAGGAGAATATAATGTGCGAGAAGTACATTTTTAGGAAAACACATTTCAGGAAATTTCAATAAAGACAGAATATTATATTTAATATCATATTTATTTATTTCATATAAATATATACAATATATATATAATTGTAATACAATATATACGATAGAATATGAGACAATATGGTATATATAATATATAACATTAATATTAATATATTCCTGTACTATAATATAATTATACAAAATATTATTATTATTATTATTAATTCAAAGGTACTAAACCCAGTTAACGTACAAAACTGAAATATAATGTTGATTTGAGAGAGACGAAGAGAAAAATTAGAATTGTGTGAAATATAAGTAGCATAAGTACATATAAAAGTACAAGAAATAAAAGATATAATATATGTACATACAAAATCAACCTATTTTTTTGTAGAACATATATATGATGTTCTGATAATTAAGTCTTCTGTGAAAAGAGATTTTAGCGCTGACTGGAAAAATACTCGTGAATTAATCTTTCGCCGTGTTTTATCACGTTTAGCGGAAAACGTAACCACATATATTCAGAAATCTTTCTGCAAACTTTACGTACCTTTTTATACTTCCAAACTAAATTCTAAGAGCACAGAAATGTTCTTTGAAATTTTTCCGAATGGAGCAGAGAGAGTTTCGGTACGCATAAGCTGGTAAACTTTTCCGTCACGGAAACACATATGCTAAAAGATAAGTTGAGATGTTAATTTTGCAATTTTTTATCACATTTTCATCACACACAAAGTAATGCTCCAATTAATTTCTCTTTATACCTTCAACGCGTTCAACGCGTGAAAGCATTTTTTTAATTCTGTGCAATCACAATACGACATAAACTTTGCAGAAAAAATGCAATGTTCTGTCGGTGAAGTTTTCAGGGGTTCGGCGTCCCCTTAAGCTTGAAAATTCCCTTCAACTTGTAGAATCGCGCACAATGAAGAATCTCGAGGTACAATATCGCATAGGCTATCACCTTTTATTGCTACAGATGCTTATTTGCAATTATAAGTTGGGCTCGTCTTTTTAAATTTGCCCACGACGGGGTCTTGCGTAAGAAAAGTAAAATATCGCGACGCTACGAAAGATTTGGTTGGCCGCAAGTGAAGAAAGCACGCTGAGAGACGATCCCTCGCGATCGGATATCGGTCGAATCTTTCAGGCGTTTTCTCGAGACGACAAAGGACGTCCAGGATGCGATTTCTTTGGCGATCGGTCGTCATCCTCATCGTCCTCATCTTCCTCGTCTTCCTCGTCGTCGTCGTGATGTAGAGAAACGGAAGGACCCGAGGCATTCGTGCGAAAGGATACGCGATGGAAATTCGTGCCCTCTTTCTCTCTCTCTCTCTCTCTCTCTCTCTCTCTCTCTCTCTCTCTCTCTCTCTCTCTCTCTCTCTCTCTCTCGGCTCGCACTAAAACGCAATTGATCGGCTTTTCTATGAACCGTTAGTTCGGTAACTTAATCCCAGATGCAAATAAAAGCGCATCGTTCGTGGCGCGTTGGCTATCGACCGCGGCTCGTCAGGGCTGCTTTTATGATAAATCCACGCCCCCGTGACGGTATTCCGCGAAGAGAATCGCCAGGGCGAATGCTCGCCAGGCGGATTTATTACGCCGAAGCATGATATTCGAAACGAGCAACGTCCTGCCTACGTAGACTCATCGCAGGCGTTTCTCCCTCTCCCTCTCTCTCTCTCTCTCTCTCTCTCAACGACGCGCGGGTATTCATTTGTAAAGTATACGCGGCTCCCGTTTCTCCTTTCCGTGCAAACTTTTTCGCTCTCTCGGAGGGCATTTAGCTCTCCTCCAACGTGAAATATTTGGTCGCGCGGCGATTGCATCATCGCGGTGGCGTGACACGAGGCAAGCTCGAATGATGTACAGCCGGAGATTTGTATCTCTCTCTTTCTCTCTCTCTCTCTCTCTCTCTCTCTCTCTCTCTCTCTCGCTCCGACGATACAAATTCACTTAATACATTTAAGCCGCGAGTAAAGATGTCGGGGGCGAAAAGTGTGACAGAGAGACTAGAGAGGAAGAAGCCTGTGTATGGTCGCGGATTACCCTATATCCGGTTACAGACCTTTCGACATACACACACCCACACACACACACACACACACGAGACACGAGACGACGGCGGGTGCAAACTATGGCTTCACATCCGACACGTGGAATCGTCGCGCCGATCTTTGAGCGAAACTTAGGCTGAAACGTCTCTATCGCCGAAGGTGAGGAGAGTAGAAAGAGACCCCGGAGAATAAAAACCGCACATTCGAAGCCCGGCGTATCGATCGAGTGGGATGGGTAGGCGGAGGGGGGGGGGAGGGGAGATGACGATCTCGCGCTGTATTTAGCCGCCGTTCGACGAGTTCACGCGAGAGCGCGCAATGTTATTGCACATTCCGACCGCACGGAAGCCGCAATTCGTTATTCGCATTACGTTATACAACGACCGCCGTTATTTACACCCAGGCGGGAGGGGGGGAGGGGGGCGGGGGTCGGTCGGGGCAACTTTTATTCGTATCGCAAACGTGCGCGCGATACAGCAGCGCAAATACACGTGTGCGATCGGGAACGTGCGCGCGTTCACCGGCGCGTACTCTTGGCGTGTTTTCTGGCGAGAGAGCAGCCCGGCGAAAAACGTCATTTCTGCGCGCGCGCGACAGTGACGCAGAATGCTGCACGGTTTCTTCGGTCGATTATTAATATCGCCTCTCTCTCTCTCTCTCTCTCTCTCTCTCTCTCTCTCTCTCTCTCTCTGTCGTACTATTTATTACTCGAGACTCGGATATTGCGCATAATATACAGACGTTATCCGACGATCCGATGATTTTCAGCTCCGCCGGGGAAACGCGCGGGTGCATTAGTGTAATCTCAATGATGAACGACGCGGGAGCGCGAGGTATCGCGTTATACACCGCGCGCGAAATCTATACTAGCGAAATTATTTCCACGATATTCAATTGCGAGCGCGATCGAGATAGAGGGAGGAAGGGAGGGAGGGAGGGAGGGAGGACTCGCGAGGGGAGAACTCGCACCACCGCGCGCGTCGACGTGGACCGCGAGCGAGCGAGCGAGCGAGCGAGCGGCTGCACAACGGTATCCCAATTTACTTGTCTACTTAGCTTAGCGTGATTAATAATTAAATATCGACCAAGAGGACAAAGAGGGAAGGAGAGATGGAGAGAGGGAGATGAAAAACAACGGGCCATTCAATTAAATTTTCGTTAATGAATGATAGCTCCCGGGGGAAGTAAGTAGTCAAAGAGAGGTACGTCGTCACCGCTCGCGGCCGCCCCGCGCGCCCGCCCGCGCGCCCGCCCGCTCGCTCGCTCGCTCGCTCGCGTCGGATCACGAATGAAATTTCCTGAAAACCGTCATATCGCATCGCGGCGGAAAATTTGATTTCGCTAATGGGATCTTTCATCCCGGCGTTACATCCCGCGGAAAGTGCTCGCCGGTAATATCGGGGGAGAGAGTTTCGAACAATCTCGACATTAATTCCACCTCCGGTCGGGAACGCGAACGCGCGCGCGCGAGAGAGAGAGAGAGGGAGGGAGAGCGCGCGTTCATAGAAATATATTTTCTATAGCGCGAGTGCGTTCGCACCCGCGCGTACACATTGGCGCGCGCGCACAATGGCGACGAGCCCGCGCTGGAAGTGAAAATACTTTGTCTTGTTTTCAAAGGGACTTAATATTTATCATAGCGAACGCTTAAAAGACTGTTGCCGACAGGTCGCATAATTTAAGCGTTCCCTCCGCTCACGCTATTTCGCATGCTGTCTCGTCCAAGTGTGTGCCGCTCGTACTTTCGTATCGAAGGCGGTGCTCCCGCGAGCGAGTGAGCGGGCGGGCGGCAGGGGGGATCGATAGTTTTTGCGAATACTGGAAATGCATATTCGCGACTATCGGCCGACAGCGGCCGGCCTTTTATTACTCAACGTGCAAGAAAGAGTCACGACGCGGAGCTGCCGCCTCTCTCTCTCTCTCTCTCTCTCTCTCTCTCTCTCTCTCTCTCTCTCTTCTTCCGCGGAGTCGGATTTATTATTTATTACGTGGGAATTGCGCGACGTGTGAACATTCTGGACGAGCGAACGGTGGCCTCGCACGTCTTATCGCACGGATTTGCGCTCGTCCGCGACGCGAGAATGCCGTTCTTGTCTCGTGTTTTTATTCCTCGCATGCGCGCGCGCGCGCGTTTCGAGCGGCAGACGTGAAGGTTCGTGCACGTATTATTCAAAACGTTATACTTTCGGCAACGCGTCCACAGTGCGTCCGCCGCAATCAAACGCTGTGCGCTTACGAGATAGCCGGATTTTTCTACCGAATATCATCATATCGTTGCACGCATGAATGATCCTGCCCCGTGCGCGCTGATATTTTTCGCGATTTTCGTTATCTGCAAACACTGTTTCCCAGCCGCTCGCGAGAATGGCGGACCGCTGATGTAAAAAAATAGCGCGTTCACGCGGCGCACGCTGCAGCGTGGCCGCGGCGTAACCGCGCTTATTGTTAAAACAAGCCGATTTATTGCACACATATCGCGCGCGCGAGCGCGCGCGCGCTCGTGCGCGTATTTTTCTATCGAGCGGAAACGTGCCGTCGTGCGAATATAATTAGCGGCGTGAATACGCCTTTCGTGTCGCCGCTAGCGCGGCTATCTATCGCAGTCGTACGACAGGATTAATTCTCCCCGCGCCGTTCGCCGTGCGAGCGGGACTCGTCGCTCGCCTCGCTGAAATTAAAAGAGTACACGTGCGTCTCGTGGATAACAAATTACGCGTCTGATTAACCATGCCGTCGCGATCGGAACGCACGTGGAGGGGGCAGGGGAAAGCGGAAAGTCGTGAAACTCGCGGGCTGAGTGAATATTCCGCCGTGGATATGTCGAGTTTCGGAAGAGCGTCTCGTGCGCATGCGCGCGCGCGCGCGTTATCAGCGACGGAGGAAGTCCTCCGGCGATCCAAGATGGACGCTTGATATCGTCCCGCCGTATTATTGTGTGGTCTGATTTATTCGCCGCGCTTAGGAGCCGCGAGCGTTTCTCGCGTGGCGCGCCCCCCTCGAGTCACGGATTTCCCCCCTGCAACTCGCGCTATGCCCCTCTTTTTGCCCGCATTCGCGGTGAGTATGTCGGAACTCGCGTGTCCCGCGCGGTACGCTTAAACGGCTTTTTAACATTCGTCGCGTGCGCGCCTTCGCGCTCGTGCGTGGGTGGCGTTGGCGTTCCCGAGGAAATACACGTGCAAGAAAAATACACGTATTCCCGAGCAGTTGCACGCTACGGGCGATCGAAGGGGGCGAAAAAGAAGAGGGGGAGAGGAGGGGGGGGGAGAGAGAGAGAGAGAGAGAGAAAAAGAAGAGCCTCGCAGAGCCGCGCGACAATGCTCGGCTCGCTTGTACGCGTCACTCGCAGTTTCCTCCGCGCGCGTAGTTTTTCTGCACCAAGTGCAATCGATACTTCTCGATGCACTACGGAAGTGTCGATGGTTTCCGGAGTTACGGATGTCGGATCAGAAACGGGTCGGGTCGTCCGGGTGAAAGAAGCAGAGCGCGAACGAAAGACCCGAAGTCTCATTTTTCGTTAAATCCCCCGTGCACTCGGTCGTGCACCTCAACGGGGGGGACTTAATTCGAGGATTATCCTCGAGATAGTCGCCGGGGTTTTCGTGGGCGGTATGAAAAGAAAAAACAAAAGAGGAAAACATATCAGAGTCATCGCCCGGCGACGTAATTCGGATTTATCATGGCGGGGCAATCGCCAGCTCCGCTACTGGCCAAACCATAAAATGTCAATATAACTTTGTCACGTAAATACACGGCGATAAAATTATCGTATACGTAGGCGATCCAGAGAGGGCGAGAAAGAGAGAGAGAGAGAGAGAGAGAGAGAGAGAGAGAGAGAGCCGACAGAGAGGACCCAGCGAGATCCCAGCGAGGTAAAAATCCTATTTCGACCGCTATTGATTCGACAATGTTAATTAAATGTCGCGGATTCGCGTTAAATGCACCGGGGATGGGAGAAAGGAGGGTTTCGGAGACGTAACACGTTCTCTTTATTTCTCTTTTTTACCTACTACTCTTTACATCTATTTATCTTAACGTGATACATTACGCGCGACGCGCCGCCGCTGTTGATGTATTCGTGCAAAAGTATAAAACGTAACAAAATTTTTTCGAGCATTTCGGCTCGTCCATGCTTTGCGGAAGCGAAAGTACGTGCGCGCGCGCGTGCACGAGAGAGAGAGAGAGAGAGAGAGAGAGAGAGAGAGAGAGAGACGCATTAAATTCATGAAACGGAGGAAAAAGAAGAAAATCGCATATCGGCAATATTCTCGCGGCAAGTTCGTTATCATACCCGTTATCGGGAGAAGTTGGACCTCCGTGCAAAAATCGCATCCGCATGAGCCGCCGTTCGAGCCGTTCGGTGGAATTAATGCACTTAGATCGCGAATGCGAGCACATAGAGAGCGGACGTCGGCGGCGCGGCGATAACCGGCGGGATCGATATCGTCGGAAACAAGTCGTTCGTATGATAAAACAGTAAATTGCCGCCGTTCGCTGCGGTATTTCACGGCGTATCTACGCCGGTCATTATCGCGCTTCGCGGATTGCGGAGCGAACGTTTGCGAATCAATTAAGCACGTCCCGTGAATGTCGGAAGGGTTGGGGCTTGGGCGAGAGGTGCACCGCCCTCGAAAAAGAGAGTTCGCTTGTGGAAAACAGCATCGTGTGGTCGCCGGAGAGAAAAAAAAAGGAAAAAAGAGCAAACGAGAGAGAGAGAAAGAGAGAGAGAGAGAGAGAGAGAGAGGGAGAGAAGGGGATGAAAAAAAAGAGAAAAGACCATCGCGTGATAATATTCCACTCGCTATTACACCGTCGCGATATTTTCCTCCGCGAGAGAGAGAGAGAGAGAGAGAGAGAGAGAGAGGGAGAGAGAGAGAGAGAGAGAGAGAGAGGGAGAGGGAGAGGGAGAAAGAGAGAAAGACCATATTCCTATTCCCGAACGGTGATATAATTCCGCAGGCGTACGTTCATATCGGAGAACGAGGCGAAACGGGGGAGGGAAGTGGTTAGGAAAACGGGCATCACACAAAAGCGCATAATTTCGGCTTAACACGGACGCCACTCCAAAGAGCAGAGCTTGCGCCGCCCGCCGCCGCTTCGTTATTGCCAATAAACCTCAAGCTGTTCTTTGCGTGTACACGACCGTCCGTCCGCCCGCTTGTGCGCTCGTTCGTTCGTTCGTTCGTTCGTTCGTTCGCTCGCTCGCCCGCTCGCGACCCTTTCTCGCGCGATTCGTGCTGCATCGAACGCGCGGAGGGGCTGCATTTAAGTTTCGTACGTGCGCGCGAGCTCGCGAGTCATTGAGATAAAACGCGCGGTAAATAAACAGGGTCGCGCGCGCGCGCGCGCGTGCTATTATTCACGACGCAAGGGCTATCCGTCGGATCGGCGGAAAGGCGGAGCGGGAGAGGAGCAAACCGGAGGGGAGAGGGGGGCACAAGGTAGGGCAGGCTAGGTCGGCCGGATAAATCACGCGCGTACGCACGCGTACGTGTTAAGTATGCGAATGTCGATAGGCGGCAGCGATGGCGGCGGCAGCGGCGGTGGTGGTGGTGCGCGATCCTGTGTCTGATATCCGGCCAAGTTGCGGACCTCATAGGTGTCATTATATTCGCGTTAGCGTTGCGAAAAGGACCGCCCGTATCTGTCTCTCCTTCCACCCCGCGGCGATGTAATCGCTCGCGCCGTCGCGTGAGAATTTTCATTTAAAACCGAGCATTATATTTGAGCGATCTCTCAAGAATTTCTTCGGCCTTTCTTTCTCTCTCTCTCTCTCTCTCTCTCTCTCTCTCTCTTCCTTCGTTCCTTCCTTTCTCTCGGCACAGTGGGATGTACGTCATTGAGACAAAAGCATAAATACAATTCTTGCGGCCAAGTTCTCCTCCCCTCCACACCCCACCTCCGCCCCTTTGTTTCGACGATCATATCGCCCGAAATCGTCCCAGACAAGAAAAGAGGCCCAAATAACGGAAAAGAATATCCAGCGTGGCAGGGAGCAGGATCAAGGAGTTTCGTCGCGTCGCAGAACGAGGTGTCAGATCGCGCAGATGGCGGGGAATCGTCCGAGTTTCCAGGTCGATCCAAGCGTGCAAGAGGAGCGACTCGAGAGGGCTGGCCAGGAAATGCAAAGAGTTGGAAGGAGGCGCGGGCGCCAAGAGGAATCGGATGTCGGCGCGGTGTGGAGTGGCGGACTCTCTCAGGAGAGCGAGCAGGGACGGCAGGGGAAGGGGGCAGACGCTGAGACGAAGCGGAGGAACAATTGAATCAGCGAAATCAAGCTCCCACGGTCGAGAGCAGCGCGCGGCCGAGCAATCACAACCCGCCGCGAATTTAAATGCCGCCGCGCTCTGCTGTGTAAGTCGATGGCCGAGGGGCGGTCACGCTGAGGCCGGGGTCGGTGTTCGGCGAACGCAAACAGCAAGTTTTACCGCGCCGAACATGCGCGACACGACCGTGTATTTCCGCGCGGAGACTGACACTTCCGCTCAGGCTCGTCCGCCGCCGCGCGATTCGCAAGTTATGAACTGTCGGCGAACTCGACAGGCCCGAGCCTCTTCACGCTTCTTTCCGCTTCCCCCTTCGTTGCGACCCCCTGAGCGAGACTCGCGGATACAAGTTGCGGACGCGAGAGCGCAACCTCCGGAGCGACGCGCGGGAGACACGGATTCCGTAGAACTTTGCGGCGGCATCAAAGCGCACGGATTTGAATTCAGTTTAACCGTCACAGTGAGCGTCGCACAGATGACATTCTTTGATTGAAAATTCCCCGGAGACTTGAATTTCCGAAGAATCGATCATCGACACCGATGGATGAGGTTGATCCTGAATAAACTCCGAAGAGATATCTGTCTTGCGAAAATTAAAAAGAAAAGATTTGTTCTCGAATTACTAGCCCCAAAAGGAGGCAAAATTATCGTTAATTAAACGCGAGAAACTCGCGAAATACTCGTTATTCGACACTTATTTCCATCTAATAGCGTATTCGGCGGATTGGAACTATGAAACCGATCAACAGACACCTCGAGATTTGTCGATCTTGAAGCAGAAACCCATTAACTCAAAATTCATACGTCCGAAATACAAAAGCATCAAATATTAGACCCGTTAAGCACAAAACCGAGGGATTTTGAGTCTTAAGCCCATCAACCAACCTAGGAGTCTATCAATCCGACCGAACTTTTTAGTTCGTGGATGCATGAAGCCGTATATATTAAGAGCCCCGAATAGTCGAAAACCTCAATCAAGCCACAGCTCGAGAACCTAATAACACCCGACGTTGAGTATTCAGCTGTAAAACATTAAGTTCGAGGCTAGAACCGTATTTTAAACGATATAAACCTTTAAGACAAAGACCCTAAACCCATGAACCCTGAAGCTATAATTTGTTCCAAATTTCGGCTGGACTGATCTCTTTGGAATTTATTCAGGATCAACCTCATCCATTGGTGTCGATGATCGGTTGGAAGGTTCAGGTCTCTAGAGAATTCGCTGTGCGTCGGGCTGCGCGATATCATCAAATTTCTGCCTTTCGCGCTGGCGAATCGCGAATCCGTGTTGCATCAGTCGCTCGGAAGTCGGCGACGTCGGAGTGTGACTGTTAGTTTTAGCCCGACGCGTTTCCAGCGCAAATTTCGCTCGCGCGCGGCTCAGCCTCGGCTTTCTAACAATTCCAGCACAATGGACATGCCGTAAAAGCGCGCGATACCGCGCTCGTGTCCCCTCCGTCAAAACGCACGAGATCGCTGTAAAGATATCGCGCGTGCGCCCGAGGCCGGCGAGGCGCGTCACGATTACGCTAAGTAAAACATCGTCAGCAGGGTCACGTGCGACCGATAAGACCCCTAAACCGCGGACGCCGGTGGTTGTACGATACGCGATGTGTAGCGATAACGCGCTGCTGCGAGCGTAATCGTAAGAATTCACCGAAGCTGAATCGACGGCGTAATTCTCTGTAGGAATGCCTCGACGGCGAATACCGTCGCGCGATATTTTCGGCGCGTCGTTCCGCACGCGCGAAATCACCAGCTCCTCATTTCCGCCGGCCGGATCGTCGCGCGATCGACTCGGCCGCGCGCGAATTATCGCAGCAGCATCGGAGCGTGCGCGTAGCAGCCCCGATATTTACCGGATCCCGCTCCCGGAGGGGAGAATCCTCCTGATCTCTCTCGGCGAAATTGTACGTCGCCATGGCAGCGTGTAATCGGACAAGCGCGGCTCGTTTATATTCGATCGGCTGAGCCATCGACCCGCGCGATCGACCGGACTCAAATTTAATCTTCTAATACGGGCGAATCGTGAGCGAGAGAGAGAGAGAGAGAAAGAGAGAGAGAGAGAGTGAGAAAGAGCGCGGAGGAGAATGCACGCCTCTCGGCGGGCATTTTCCTTCCTCTCGCCGTCGTGCGCAGCTTTTCCCGATGGCAGTCAGCAGCGTCGACAATTTTCCATCGGACTCACTTTTAACGGAATTGAACGGCCCGCTCCGGATTTTACGACGTCCTGGCTCTGTCTTCCTCATGGCCGAACTGCGCTCTCGGCCGCGCCGCCCGACGTCCGAGATAGAATGGCGAGAAATACGAATATACATCGACGTGTACGAATACACACGCGCGTACGTGCGCGCATGTATCGATAAAGCCGTTCCGCTCGCACGAGTTTGCGCGCATATTGAGCCGCCGCGCCGTCCCTCGTACACAGAAACGTACGAAACATTTATACGATATTCCGGTAGCGCCTACGACCGGCTCGACTTAGCTGGGAGACACGCACGATCCAGCGACGTGCATCACACGTGTACACGTATAAGCGACACCGAGAGAGCACACAGAGCTGCGCTTCGTCTCGCGAGTAGGGGTGCAACAACGATAAATCGATAATATCGAGGTATCGATACACCGAGTGGCAAGTATCGAATATTCGTCGATACTTCTTTTCTGTCTCCGAGAAAATCGACATATCGATATGAATTTTACTGATTTTCGTATTTTTCAGTTGCAGCTCTGGGGACCTATTATACGGTTCTACGACCGAGATGAAAATTACAAAAAGTGAGTGAATTCATTAGAAAAAAAAATATATATATATATATATATATATATTATGTAATTACTCGATGTCTAGTAAATTCGTTCACTTTTATAATTTCCAGCTCAATCGTTGAACCGTAATAGATCTCCTGCTCCATGTACGTGGTGATCTCCGGCAAGTGACTGCGGTTCATTATATATTTTCTAATAAAAATACGACGATAAATTATACGAAGATAAAAGTTTTTAAAACGATCTTTACAAATTTTTCGTGCACACCCACCCCTGTATGTATACATTCTTTTATATAAATATCGATATGTTCCAAAATTATCGATATTATCGTTATCGATCGGTTCTGAATGACGATAATATTGTTATCGATATTTTGAGAAATCGTTGCATCCCTGCGAGCGAGCGGCGCGCGCAGCCGCCCGGCCGGAATGAATTGGCGCGCCCTACTTGGACTTCTTAAAAAATCGCACTTATTTGTCGCGGCGTATCGCGACAGATAAACGCGTAAAAATCGCCGTAATCAATCATACCGATAACGCGGCTGCGCAGCGAGGTGTATGGAAAAGGCAGCGAGAGAGGAATAGAGAGAGAGAGAGAGAGAGAGGAGGAGGGAGGGAGAGGGAGAGACAATTCGTCAGAGAGAACTCGAAGCAATTTCGCCGTCGTTGAATTGCGCGCCGCCTCTCTTCCTTATCGCGGCTCGAGATCGCGCACGTGCGATAATTTCTCTTGCCTTTTTTCCCTCTCGTACGCGTCGTCTTGTCAGGCAACAGGAGAGAATCCTCGGAGATAGAGATCGAATATATCGCCGCACGCGCGCGCTTACGAAATATAGGTCGCTAATATAGGTACGCGAGCGCGAAGGACTTTTCGCGACGCGGCGGAGTGAGCGACGACGCAGCGAGAAAGTAGACGCGACCTGTCTGCGTGCGGGCGACTTTTTCGCGAAACAATTTTCGTCCGCGCGGAGCGAGAGTCGAGTCGAGTCCGCGGCTCTCCTCACGCAGATTTCTCCTTGAAAAATCGCACGCGTCGTCCGGTAAATAGTGACAAAGAGGCGGCGCTCTTTTACTCGAGCGTCCTGCCCGGGGACGCTGCTCCTCGCGCGTGCGGAATTCACGGTCTGTATACGTTTGTCACGGACACCACAATTCTGCGCGCAATTTCCGCGCGCGCGCGCGCGCGCGCGGCGACCGCCGCTCGAAATTTTCCTCTCTCTCTGCCGGCGCGAGACGAAGGAGGAAGAAGGAAGAGAGAGAGAGCAGGGGGATCAGGAGCAAGATGAGACACACGCGCGCGCGCGCGCTTAACCGGACGTTCATCTCAAAACTCAAATCAAATGGCGGGGTCAATTTGTATTCGATTGCAAGTAAATCGATACGCCGATTGAATCCGAATTGACAAATTAATAGGGCTCTAGTAAGGGCCTGATTATTTTTTCCTAACATTAATCAGGTCCTAGTCCTAGGGGTATAGAAAGATAAGGATCCTACAAGATGTGTAACAAATGGTTTGACGGATCCTTACAAGGCAATATTTTTATTATTGCTTGAGTAAAAATACTCGCTCTTTTCATTCCAAAAAATTTAGACTGTAATTTTTTTATTTCTTTGTACCCTTGTTAGTGTACAACAAGAATTTGTTTATTTTAAAAGTATAGCATACTTTACAATAAAATATAGCATTCTTTAGAGATAAAAATCCTGTTTTAAAGTTTGCTGCATTTCAAAACGTAGGTAATACTAGAAAAATCTTTGGAAGAGGCTAATGAATATGGTAATTATTAAAACTAATAAAATTGTTTTTTAATTGCGGTATAATTAGAAAATCGTTAAAAGAACCAGATAGAGCGCATACCTGCTGAAACAACACTAAACTATGACAATTTTATTACACGCTTCAGGTCTTATTAATTTTCTATGATAAAACTTGATTTTGTATATCTAAAGCATTCTTGAAAGATCCTTCTAAGGTGCTCGTTAGTTTTCCATATTAAAGCGCTATTTCGTAAGATCCGAGACATCCCTAATAAAAATCCTTCCAAGACCCTCATCAGTTTCCCTGATCAAAGCCTTATTTCGTAAAATCTAAGGTATCCCTGAAAGATTCATCTCGGGGCCTAATATAGCAATGACGCATCCTTTCTTAGACCATTCTACTTTCAGCTTTATCGGGGCCTTAAGGTCATTCTACAATACGTGTCGCAAGTTGTAAGCCGTAAGAACCGACCAATTATAGCCGATTATTCTCGTAACAATCGACTGTGATTATGCTTCATGAGGATGGCCCCAATAATTTTTTGCCCGAGAAGTTCCACCTGCAAAACTTGAAGTAACGATGACATCATGTAGTCTGATAGAGCCAGAGGCCGATGAAATAAACCGGATTGCGGGCGAAAAGGTTCCATTCAAATGAACTTGGAAAAGGGTGAAATCGTCCACCAACGTCCGATGGGGGTTAATACACGGCGAGCGGGCGAATCGGGGGAAACGAGGCATCGATTCCCCGCACCGCGGCGGCAACGGTGAGCCGAAACGGCCGGGGGAAAGGGCGAGTTGCGCACCGGCGCCGGATAGCGGTACGGTATTTCGGTCAGTTACCGGTCGGTAGCGTGCAAACGGCCCGCAATTACTCCGCTTTCTAATTTGGTTCTGGCGTCCTACCTCCGATCTAACGATCAAATCACGTGACCTCGAGCCGAGTGCAGCGGGCTTGAGAGCTAAGCGCGCCGTAACGTAAGCCGTAAGTTCTTTCGCCCCCTCCCCCCCCTCCTTCCCACCACTCGTGCTGATGTGCTTTCGCGTTCTCCCCCCCCTCCCCCAGTCTCGTTACGACTCGCGCGAGGCGGCCCCTCACGTGTTGTACGCAACATGTCGCTCCAACTTTTCGCCAACTCACGCGCGCCCAACAGAAAGCCGGGCAGAAAGAGTGACGAATTATGCGGAAAGCTTCGTGCGCGCGCGCGCGCGCGCGAAATCTCTCAGGCAGAGAAAGCTCATGCGAGTTTGCTGCGCGCGATAAAAACTCGACCTTCTCCCCGCCGCGCTTCCTCGCGCCTGCATGTTTCCTCCTCGCTCGACGCGTAGTCGCAACGGTAGTACGCGTGCTGAGCAGGTGTCATGACAAGGGCATACGGCGCGGCCGACACGAAGGGGGGACGGAAGGACGTTTGTTTCACGTTCGTACGTCGATCTCTCGTCGAGATGCGGACGCGTGTTTGTTCTTCGGCGCTCGCGCTCGACTCGAGTGAGAGCGGCGGGCGACATTGTAGCCGGGTCGCGACGCGGTCCCCGTCAAAGGGTTCGCCGCCGCTCGTCGATAATTCCGTGTCGTAGGAAGGTCGTAGCGCGGCTAGTCGAGTGAAGTGTGTGCGTTTTAAAGCTGAGGCCGTCTTGCGCGCGCGCCTCCTTGCCTCTTGTTAATTCCATCGTCATGCCTCGTATTTGTTATCTCGCGGCGGAGTAGATTTCATCACGTCCGCTCGCGAATTACGTGGAATGTAAGAGAGATTACGTGCCCCCGGGAGGAGGGAGACACGGAATCTCCGTGTCGGAGAAGTTTCGCCAGGCGAGTTCCGATGACCGGTTTGATCCGCGGGTAATTGACCGTCGCGATTCTTTAATCTCCGCGCTGAAGAGCCACGCGCGAGGAACCGTCGTGTTCCGCTTCGCGCTTCATCGCGCGAGCGCGAAACTACGAGCAAACTCCATCATTGGAGAAACATTGCTTTCGGCCGGGCGACCCGCTGCTTCCTGCTTCCGATCGTGATTCCGCACGTGGACATTGAAGTTTTACGGAGCGTGAACAAAATACTCAAAAGGCAGAGGGCGGGAGGCTGAGGGAGCCTCGAGGGACGAGCTGAATCGGGGAAAGAGTTTCTTCAGCGATGATATTATGGAGTCTTCTTGAAGAGAGCGCGAGACTGCTGGCGGCGATGGCTGAAGTTCCGCCGCGGGGGGGGGGAGCGCAGGAAGATTTCCATCCTGTGAACGTGACGGAGCGACCGGGACTATCGGTTAGAGCCGGGCTAAAGAAAGTACGCTGGATATTACGTGGACTATCAGTTTTACTCGCGGCCGCGGGGACATGCGGAGGGGGGAGGGGGGGGGAGTGTCGCGTACGCGACGACATCGCGCGCGCGCGTTCTCCCCTTTATTTCAATTCGTCCAATCGTGTACATTCGTAGCTCGCGCGAATTACGCCGGTATTAACGCTTAACTGGGCATTACGTTTCATAGAATTCGGCGCGATAGCGCGAAACACGAGAACACTTCATTCCCACGGCTGATGCACTCCGCTGACTGGACGTGCCAAATAGCTTCCACGTAAATCCACGATGAGGCCCCGCCTCATAATGCAGCGATTATGCAATGATATTCCATCGACGATTCGCTCTCGGCTCTTCATTCGCGGTTACAGATCGGAGGCACTCTTCGCCAATTTTCGCCGCCGGGGTGAATAATGTCTGACCGCGCGCGCCGAGAGATCCGTCGCCATCGCGGCGACGGGGCGCTGGATTTGAGAAGATTCCGAAAATCCTCCCCCGCGGTCTACGATGTTAATAGAATTAAGAGATCGTTTTGTGCGCCCGCAAACAGCGAGTCCCTCCAGCCGGGAAGAATTTCCGCGCGGAGAATTCCGGCGCATTCACGTTAAAATGCATCGCGTAGTCCAACATCGGAGCACTTTAACGTGGAATAATGTAGAATCCTCCTTGGCGCGTCGCGCGCCGCGCCGCGCCGGCCAGAACCGAAGGAAATATCGCGTCGCCGCAACACGCGGCCCGTTGTTACACCGTCAAATTATTTCACCTAGAGCCGCGCGCGCGCGACGGTCTTCCCCCCACGCGACGATAAAACAACTCGCCCCGTTACACTCTATTTCCTTTACGCGCGTGCACCCCCGGTGCGACACTCGGCGAAACGCGAATTTTCGCGGCGTAACGCGCGCGAAATTATACCGCGCGCGCGCGCGCGACAGAGAATAACTAAAATTCCTGTAACCGCGTATCTGCTGTCGCGCGGAGGGGAAATACGAGGCCGCTAATATAAAACAGAAAACACTCTCAACGGGCGAGAGCAACCCGGTCGGGGCGGGGGAGGGGGGGAGGGGACAATAATGGTAGACCGAGCGAAAATTCACGTCCTAAAAATGCGCCATGACATCCATAAAAGTCCGCGGCCGCTCGTGAAAATTCGAGCGCCGCGCGCGACGTGTACAAATATGGAGGGAAGAATAGGGGTGAGGGGGGGGGGGGGTTCGAAATTCCGAGCGAGAACACTAAAAGAAATTTATTCATAGCTCGCATCTATCCGTAAGATTACGTCTTACGGAGTCGAGCTACAAATAGAAATATGCGTCTGCGGCAACGTATACGTTCGTAGACGGCGGCAGTGACGGCGTTATCGTCATCGTCATCATCATCGTCGTCGTCGCTATCGTTGTGGCCGCGATCGACCGATGAGAATCGCTCTCCCTCCTCGTGTTCGTTCTTCCGGATTCCTTCTGGAATCTATGAATATTCAACGAAGCCGTTTCCCCCTCTGCTCTTCCTTCGTGTTCTCGTCCCCCCGCCTGCGCGCCATCGTTCCGTTTTACGCTACTTTTTTCCTGCACGGCAATCGATTCATAATACTCTCGCATCAGAAAGAGAGAGAGAGAGAGAGAGAGAGAGAGAGAGAGAGAGAGAAAGAGAGAGGTACATACCGGGTTGAATGCGCATTATTCGCGCAGGACGCGTTCGTCGAGACGCGAGCGCGCGAGCGCACGCGCGGGGAGCAGGAGAATTTATTTTCGCGTTTCACGAATCCAGGTTCCTGCGAGAAGTCAGACGGGCGGCCGACGGACTCGCGTTAATTAATTTTACGCGTCGCGGTTAAACGAGCAGCGAACGGCGAGTGAAAGCTTTAAACGCGAGCAGTCGCCGTGGAGGCCCTAGGCTCGTGAATACGTAATGCCGTTTTCTTCGGCCCGCGAGTGTGGTCCCGCACAAAAAGAACAGCGGAGGTGCGCACGAGAGAGAAAATAAGGATCGCGAGCGGAAGGCCACAAGGGAGGAAGGGGGGACGGTTGTTCGACGCACGTGTTTACGTGTGCGCGCTACCAGGGTGTGTGTGTGTGTGTGTGTGTGTGAGCGCCGCGCTCTCCTCCTCCTTTTAAATATCACCGTCGCGAATGCCCTCGGCGAGGAGAGCGCGAGAGCGCTCGAGAGGGGTGGGCAGGAGAGGGCGGGATCGAATTCCGCGCTTCCTAATTAACACGTCGTGTTCCCGGCTGCGTGTAATGAAAGCGAACCGGAGACCTAACCTAGGAGAGTGGCCGCGGCGCCTAGACGACGGTTATCGCCGGCTTGCGGCGAACGCGCGCAGTCGCGCCGTTTTCGAGCGTGGTTAATGAATGCGGCCGCACAGCCGTAATTAGTTATTGGTTTTAGCATAACGGCCATACGTTTATGCACATTGTGGACCTATAACCGCGGCAGTGGGCCCTCCGGCCGGCCAGCACCTGACGCAACACGCCGCAACCGTCGCCGTCGGAATACTAATCGTCGACCGCTGCGACGGAGGATACGTTGCGAGGATTATTGAGCTGCGACGGGCGATACCTTGCGGAATAAACCCGCGTACGAGACGCGCGTTTCTCTCTCGCTCTCTCTTTCTTCCTCCTCGCCACGTCGGATCGTCGTTAAGCGGTCATAGGGCCGCCGCGACGTGACGCGACGCGTCGCCGCCGGCAACCCTCTCGGCGAGGCACGTCCGCATAGTCGGCGGCTTCCGAGTCGAAGTCACGGCTGCGGTGCCCGTCCTCCCTCCTCACCGGCGAAATAATACTTGGGGATAATTTTATGTCGCGGATGTTACCGCGCGAGATTCCACGCGGGATCGCGGGATATCAGCGTGTCGCGCGCGACCTGCCCCCGCTCGTAGCGACGCATTTGCCGCGCGCGGCTCGTGGGCTGAGGTTAACTGCATCTGCCGCCGCGAAACAAACTGAATACTAATAACGGGCGTCGCGCGAACGCCGCCGCCGCCGCCGCCGCCGCCGCCGCATTGAGTGCCAAGTGCGGCCCGCTATGTTATATCGCGCCGTACATCTGCAGTATCTATCTCGTAGATCTGTATGGCGAACTAGGTTACGCCTCTCCGTCGTCGTGACATACCGATGCCGAGCTGGAGCAAACGAGCGAGCGAGCGAGCGAGCGAGCTTCGTCTGAGGAGAGGCCCCGTAGTTAATCTTCCACGTTGCCGCGGAATATCGTTGACAGCGACTGTGAGATACGCGCGCCGCGCCGCGCCGCCGCATGTGATTCGTCGCCTGTACTAATTAGTTCCGCGCAGAAGGTAATCTTGCAGTTTTGCGCGAATTATACGTAACAACCGAACCAACCGAATCGTTGCTAGCCGTCATTTGCCCGTCCAGCTTCTGATGCGGCCTGACGCGTCCCTGATCGCGAGGCCTTAAAATCGCAATTACGCGTGTTTGCCTTCCGCAATAAGTCGTAATTGCCTCCGCGCACACACACACACATACATGCGCGCGCGCGCATTCGTTAATTAGTTCTGTATCTCATATGTGGGAGGAGAGAGCGCTTCCTGCTGCCGTGTGCGCGCGATATCGGGGTATGCTGCCGTTCTACGGAGAATTTCACAGGGGCGGCGGCACGTACCTCGCTTACGTGATCTTCATCTTCGCCGACGAATGAGCGATCGCGGCCGGGAATCAATATCGAGGACACGACACGTCGCGCGAGAATCCCACAAGTCACTTACCTGAAACAGAGGAATATATAATGCGGTCTCATAAAATCGTCCGCTTCTCCCGAGCTTCTCGCGCGAAATCGCGTGTTGACTCTTTAACGCCTGTTGGGTAACTGTAGTTACCAGAAACCCATTTAAGAATCCATAACTCAGTCGAAAAAGGAAATATTTTCGTTTTCTTTGCATCTGCACCGTAAAGGTGAACTCTTCTTCTGAAAAATGGTATATAGATTGCATGTAGATTCGGCTCGGTCCGTTTTTCGCTCAGTTATTTAATGACAATATGTTTTGTCAAATTCCAAGTAGGTATGGTTAGCATTGTTACTGCACATCTAGAAGCGCACTATAAATGAATGGATTGGTATCTGTTATAATTTTATACATTCGGAAGCGTTCTCAGATGCAAAATGTGAAATTAAAAGAATGCAGAAATTCAAAATGGCGAATCCAATATGGTGGACACGAAAGTCAAGAAATCAAGCTATTTTCGTGAAACCTAATGACCTGCAGCTTTTTATGCGGCGAACAAATGAAGGGACGATTGACTATCTAAATGGTGATCTGGAAGATATTCTTCTGAAATAGCAAGCTTGACGCTCTGAATGATAAACTTCACTCACAAATATAACAAAGTTTCGGCTCAAAAGCTGTCAAGCCGACTATCAGAGTTATGTCGTATAGATTACCCTTCATTTTTCTCTGCGTAGGTTGCTCATTTCGTATTTTTTAGGTTCCAAGTCATACTTACCAACAACAACAAACAAAAATACAAGAAGACGCTTTGAAAAAAATCAAGAATCATTTGATACGTCAGAAAATTCCGTAGCTTTTCGTAGATACAAAATTCTGATACTGTTTTTCATCATCGCTACTTATAGCCTCAGTTCAAAAAAACTCATCTTATTCTTAAAACACGTATAAAAATGTCGGGCGTTGAAGGGTTAAGAGAGAGAAGAGCAAGGTCCCGCCGAGTGAAGCCGATCGCGGCAGGAATGCCCAAGAATTTCGCCCGCGTCGCGAGAACGTGTCTCTCCGTCTCACCCGCTGCCTCCCCCCCCTCTCTCTCTCTCTCTCTCTCTCTCGCAACGTAAACAAGAATTCTCGACGAGGGGGATAACACCTAGACCGAATAAAAAGCCAATCCATCATCCGAGCTGGACAGCGATCGACCCCCTGTCCCGCGTCGTTTCGCCTTAACCATCGCCGGATGATGCGAGCGATCCACCACCTCGTATGTAGCGACCGAACGGTTCGGTACCATTTGCACCCCGCAATTCCCCTCTCTCTCTCTCTCTCGCGCGCTCGTTCTCCCTCTCTCTCGCTCCTCGTCGGCGCATAAATCCGTTCGCGGCAATTACGGTAAAAGGGCGGTTAATAATTGACCGTCGGGGAATCATCAAATATTTAGGAGCTGCATGTGGCAACAGGATGCAGAGGGACGGGGAAGCGCGTGCGGAGAGGAGAGTGGGTGGGTATAGTGAGAGGGAGAGGGAGAGAGAGAGAGAGAGATCGCCCTGTCTCTCATCCTCTCATCCCGCGCTGCTGACCTCTCCGTCGCCGCTCCGCTGCCCTTCGCCGCCGGCTGCGCCGTCTGCGGCGTTTCGTCGCGACCCCCGCGAGTCTCTGGCATTTAATGGCGATGCGGTTTACGCCGGGGGCTAGGCTCGCGCGAGAACGCGCTGCGCTGGAGGTCGAGACGGAACTTTCCCAGGGATATTTGTAGCTTAGTTATGGCTTTTACACGCGAGGTCCCGCCGGGTCAGGCCGCATTATGCGGTACTACTCGCAAGGCGCGCGCGTCGCGCTACTCAATTTAGCCAGCCCGGCCACTCTGTGCGGCCGGGTGCGCGGGGGTGCGGCTGTGGGAGCGCGCGAGGGGCGGATAGGGTTGCGAAGGCACCCTATCCGCCCCGCTCGTCACCCTCTCGCGCGAGCGAGAGTGACACGACATCAACGCAACGCGGCGATTCGACGAATCCTTGGCTCGCTTTGGCGAGCGCTGAAATAGGATTGTTGTTGGACGACGCTAGTTATAACTGGCTCGCTAGGTTTGGCAGGTATTGTTTTTTTGTCTCGATTCTACTTACTGTAGAGGGACTACACGTAGGACAACGTAGGAGGCGACTTTTGTATCTCTTATGTTTTGTTTGTGTGTGCCTCCTTTTACTATAATATATGCGTTATAAGACTGTTTTTCTGCCCTCCTTTTACGCCTTCCGATAAAGAGAGAGAGAGAGAGAGAGAGAGAGAGCTTGTATTCTAAATGTTCTAAATATATATTGTGTGTAATTGACGCGACTGTTGAATGACTACAATCCTTTTAAGAGAAATCTTCCGCGAATACAAACAATTGTTAATATCGGGATCGGAGGGGATCGTGTAACGCGGGGAGGCGGCATGTGGGGCCAGGTGACATTCTTTGGTTGAAAATTCCCCGGAGACCTGAATTTCCGAAGAACCGATCATCGACACCAATGGATGAGGTTGATCCTGAATAAACTCCGAAGAGATATCTGTCTTGCGAAAATTAAAAAGAAAAGATCTGTTCTCGAATTACTAGCCCCAAAAGAGGCAAAATTATCGTTAAACGCGAGAAACTCGCGAAATACTCGTTATTCGACACTTATTTCCATCTAATAGCGTATTCAGCGGATTGGAACTATGAAACCGATCAACAGACACCTCGAGATTTGTCGATCTTGAAGCAGAAACCCATTAACTCAAAATTCATACGCCCAAAATACAAAAACATCAAATATAGACCCGTTAAGTACAACACCGAGGGATTTTGAGTCTTAAGCCCATCGATCTAGGAATCTATCAATTCGAGAACTTTTCAGCTGAGCTGATGAGCTTTGAAATTCTGAGTTTTCTAAAAGGTGATTATAAGTTCTGGGGTCTCGCATTTAGTATCCATAGGCTCGAACCCATTGAGGTCGAACCCAAGACAGTTGTACTCTAAACGATAAACCTTTAAGACAACGACCCTAAACCCATGAACCCTGAAGCGATAATTTGTTCAAAAATCCCGGCTAGACAGATCTCTTCGGAATTTATTCAGAATCAACCTCATCCATTGGTGTCGACGATCGGTTGGAAATTCAGGTCCCCAGAGAATTTTCAACCAAAAAATATCACCTGGCCCCAGACTGTGCGCCGGCGAATGGACTCGAATTCGAGGGTCTTGATTCCGCCGAGTACTCGTGGACGCATTGCCCGGCATTGCTCGAATTTCCAATTTTGCACCGCGTTACCGGAAACGGCGAGCGCATCCTGACGCGCATCATGGCGCGCCGTGGTTTGGCCGATTAGATACCGCGCTGGCTCGAGAAGAAGGAATTTTTCATCCCTTCGCGCACGCTCGCCCCGTCGTCGATTCGCTCGATACGCTGACGTGCGAGATCGAGTTTAATTAACGGAGAACGAGAGAGATCGGCGCCGTTCGCGGCGCGTACGCGCGAGGTACGATCGCGCGGAATCTACAGTACAGAAAACAAGAGCGCGTCGCAGTCTCGGCGAGAGAACAAACGACGACGCCGGCAAAGCCTCTTATCCGGGCGCCGGCCCGGTGTTTTCATTAAAACCGCTCTTAATGAGCCCGCCCCGCGCGTTCGCGTTTCGCCGGCTAGCGAAAACACGCTCGCGCAATCGTCGCGGCGTTAAACGCCGACGCTCGGCGCAGCGTCTTTCATCAATCGCGGCCGGAGGCGGAATAAAGGATCTCGTTTCGCATGCGAACCGGAAGCAACGGCAGCGACGCTCTGCGACGACCGCCGCCGCCGCCGCAGTGTCGGGTCGCTTCGCCATCCGGCCTACGTGACATCATTGGGAACACCTGCACACGAACGAACCATTATACCGGCCGATCGTCAGCTCGCGGCGCTCGTATATCACACGGCGGCTCCGTGGTCCCGACGGCCTCGAGACGCGCGCGACTCCGCCGCGTACTCCGCCCCGCCCCGCTCCGCTTCCGCCGCCCTTTGCGTCCCTTTGTCCGGCTGTTGTGTCGACGCGCGGAATCGATACGCTCGAGAGTATTCAGCGTATTTTCGGCGGGATCGATCGCGCCTCGCGCGCGGATTCCCAGCGGAAAGTACACGTAATCCGTGGAATTGAATTTACGCTCGGAGAATGAGCGGGGCGATCGATCTCGGACGGACGTTCGCGCGGTCCCGCTTCGGCGCGGCGACGGCGGCGCTAAAAATTGAAGGCCAGCTTGCCGACTCCACTACTCGACTCGACCTCGAGACATCGACCCGATTGCGAAGGCGGTTTCGAAGACACGACGACTCGGCGGTGTTCGAGAGTCCTGCCCCCTTGCCTCCCTCCCTCGGTCGTAAATAATAGGTGTCACGACGTATGAACTTTACGGCGGAGAGCCGCGACTTCTAATTCAAGCGACCACGGAATCTCCACGAGCAACGGCGAGAGCGAGCCTCTTCTCTGGCTGGCGCATTTCCCAATTTGTTAATTTTCATTCGTCGTGATTACGCCCGCGGTAATTCCCGGAGCTTCTTCGCAACTCCGAGCCTGTGCTTTATGAATCTTGAGGAAAACACGGGCACGTACCTAGTTGGTCCTGTAATTTGCGACCGGGGGTTTGCGAGCCCGGCGATACGATAGCGGGTCCGCCCGCTCTCGCCGGCGAGAGCGGGTCAGCGGCATCATTAACGTCGAATAGGATATTCGGGCAGTTTCGCACAGTTTCGCCTTGGTTGAGTTTCGTCCGAACGGCTCTCCTCCATGTAATTAAGCTGCGAATCGGTATGAAACGGCCAAAAGCTTCCGCGAGTACATTGGCGTTCGTCCGCCTGCTCGCTCGCGCGCGCGCTTACGGACGCACACACACACACACACACACACGCATACGCACACATCTGCACTGGGAACACGGTTGGTGTTGATCACGCAGGAGCGCGAGATACGCGCGGCCGCAGAAATTCCGGACGTACGTAAGCCGATTTACGCGGTTTGAGGTTCGAGCAACGCGATTAATTTCCAAAATCGTTGCTGAAGGGGAGACAACCTGGGAGAGAGAGTTCGCCGTTAAGGCTCGCTCTCCCCTCGACGTCTACTACGTCGTTGCGCCACGTACGTTGTGTGCCGACGGCGATAAGAGGACGGATTTACTTTGCAAGTAATTGGACGCTAAAAGTGCATCCTGTAGCGAGACCGAAGGAAATATCATGTCGCGAAAGGGGGAAACCCTTAACGCGATTAATTCCCATTTCTATTCTCATATCTCTTCTGCAGTGTCCGTGATAATGCTAATATTTTCTCGTATTTTCGTATTTCTTCTTCTTCGTGAATATACGCTCTTTAAATATCCGTTGCTTTTTGCTCCACGGACAAGTGCCACTTTATTCGTGAGTCGTCGCCGCCGCCGTCGTCGTCGTCTTCGGATTCATAAAGCGACATATAAAAAGATTTCGTACTCGAGCACATCTCCTCGTCCTTCGTCGTCTTCGGCGTTCCACATTTGCTCAATTCGCCGCTGTTTATTTTGCGCCGACCCGAAACACCCAGCCGCGCACCAGAGCCGCCAGAACCGAATAATCCGCTTCGTCATATCAGAGCTGTACTGATTCACAACGACGACGACGCTCGCGCGATTCTGCTTCTGCAATTTTTTTACGAGACGTGCACTTTAATTTCTCATTTTACGCAAATGGACTACGGTCGCGCTCCGGTGGCATCATCGCGTATAAATTGAGAATTTTATGTTTCTCGAATGAGGGAGAGAGAGAAAGAGAGAGAGGGAGGCAAATTGATTCTCGTCGTAGTCGTAGCGTAGAAATACGTGCGAACAGCCGACGAATGCAATCATAATACGATAACAGTTTCTCGGCGGATCTGCCGGGTTCGCGCGCGGGGAAACAAGTTTGAACGTACTAGAAAATAATGACGGGCAATTTCGAATGCTTCCGATACTTTCACGAGGGGGCGGGGGGAGGAGGGATCGGATCTCCCGTCGTATCGCGGCGCAACGGGACGAGGGTAATATCACTGTAATATCAGCCGGGGACCTCTCAATGACCGTCGTTATCCTCTAATTAATTATCCCCTCAACGCGCCCTCTGCGCGCGCGACCGTCGCTCGGTCGCCTTCCCTTTCTCTCCAATTATAATGCCTCCCCTGCTTCTAATTCAACACCGCAAGGCCAGACCCTATTCTTCCCGCCGTGACGTGGCGATTTTTACATATTTTCCGGCCCATAACTCGCCGGAGATTAGGTCTTAAGACGCGACCACCCCCCCCCCCTCCCTCCCTGCGCCGTCGTCTCGCGTTCCATTTTCTCGCTAATTCGAGTTCGAGTCGAATCGATACCACCGGTTAGCCGGTAGCCAAGAGTCTGTTACCTCTGTTGAGGAGGAAGAAAGCTGCGCTGCTGCTGCTCTCGCTCTCGCGCGTTCGCTGCTTTCGCAAAATTTTCGCACACTTCAACCGCGGCGACGGAGATGATCCGTCCGTTTGCCGCGGAGTTTGCTCTCGCGAGAATGCGCGAGGCAATTCTTGACCGTCTCGAGCTTTGCGTTGAAATAAAGAAAGGCTCTCTCTCTCTCTCTCTCTTTCTCTCTCTCCCTCTCTCTCTCTCTCTCTGTCGGGCGCCTGGCCGAGTCTCCCGCGAGCGCTCCAATTCGAAACGAAACGACCGCGCATTCCGAGTTCGATGCGCAATTAAGATACCTCGGGGGAGATAAGAGAGAAGTCCCGATTTGTGTACAATCGATACCGCGCAAAATTAGCGAGATAATTTAGATCGGCAATCCAGATTGCGTGCGATCCCGATCAGAGGCAGATTACACGGACGAGAGTCCGGGGGTGCGATGCCGCTCTCCGCTTAAGTCCGCTTCAGTCGAATTTTAAACGGTGGCTCGCTGCTCACCGCCGCACGGAAGGAACACACCCTTGACCCCGCCCTCGATTTCGCCACGGAATGTACAATCGCGTGTTGTCCCCTTACTTCGCCAACGACCAACAGCGATTACTGACGCGAGTTTGATAAGGGATGACTGGCGGAAGTTCTCGCGCGATTTCGCCCGACGACGACGACGATCGATAACGCTCGCTCGGTTCCGTCGCGGCGCGAGTTTTCCTTGGATTCGCCAGATCTGCGGCCTGCGCGCAAGACAAACAAGTCCTGGTTGTTCAGTCCTCCGATTCCGACGAAGGGGGACTCGTCGCGCGCGCGGAGGCCGTCTGCGAAAGCTCGGCACGGCCATATTCTCGTCGTCGAATAAATCCGATCGCGGCTTTGCGACAAACGCGTCGTCGCTTTTCTTCCGTCCGGTCGAGCGCGCGCGCGCGCGCCAATGTTTTCCCCTCAAAGTGCCTTCGGTCTTCGGTCGTCGACGGGACGCGACCCTCGGCGATGTAATCTCGCCGATATCGGGCGCAACAATCGCGGAGCCGTCATTGGAAAATCATGACCGGGGACGCCGCTATTATTTATCGAATATAACAGCGAGTCTCGGAGCTTTCGCGGCGAACAAGCGCGCGGACAGCCGGCAATTCCCCGTTATTATTCGCACACGCAATCGCCGATGTTTTGCCGTGACCAATGGAAATACACGGCGAATCTGTACTCACACACACACACACACACATACACACACACCAGCGCAGCCGGGCATGTTCGACACGCGAACAACAACAGGCGTAACGACACTTTCGCGAACTATTAAATCCGAATAATTGCCCGGCGTTTTGCGCCCGGGTATATCTGCATTTCCGCAAACGGGCTAACAGTGTCGGCGCGTTGGAAACGCAAAAAATCGTCGGTCGCGCGTATGTCGGTCGGCGTTGTTTCGGCAGCGGCATCGACGAGCGCGTCTCGTTAAAGCAAGCAGCGCGTCCGTTTAGTTCAATTTACTTCGCTCCCGGACGATAAAACTACCGCTCGCGCGCGCGCGCGCGCGCGCTCACCGGCGTATACAGTGTGTATACAGCCCGTATTGAGATGTTGCAATATGTAGGCGAAAATACAAAATTGAGCACCGAGCCGGATGTAGCGTGCGAATCGCTCGCGCCGAGGGCGAGCATTATCAATTGCACGCGCCGAATAGCCGAAGCATCGCGCGCGAGTTTGTGTACATTATTTAGGGTAAGATTCTTGCACCGCATGCGCGCGCACTCGCGTTTCTCGTTTTTCCCCGCGATATAACGGCGAGCAGCCGTGTTACGTGCGGTAAACGGAAAATTCGTAAACTGCGAGCTCCGCGCGCACCAACGACGGCGGCGGCGGCGGCGACGCGGAAAAAGCAAAGCATTCTCCGCGTCGTGGAAGGGTAAAGACGGTGGGCCAACAGACGGGGAAAGAAGTGCCCGGGAGAAACCACGTGGAAACTCTATCTCTCTCTCTCTCTCTCTCTCCCCCGTACTTTTCCGCGGAGATTTTTTTCCAAGACGTTCTTTCACGTCCGCCGTAACGCCGTCGCGCGCGCTGTTTTACGCGCGCTCGTGTCGCTCAAATAAGATATACAATACGGAGCTTTTAACGCGACGTACGCCACCGAAGAATGGCACTTGTTTCGTTTCTTTAATCCCTCTTTCTTTCTTTCTTTCTCTCTCTCTCTCTCTCTCTTGTCTCGCGCTTCGACAGCCACGTCTTTCGTCGAAACGCAGCGCACGCGCGTGCTCTGCGCTCAACGATACAATAGCATTGTCTGCTTATCTCTTCCGAGTCGCGAGCACGTTTGTCACGCGAGTACTTGTAATTCGCGAAGTCGTCGAAGTCGGAGCGCTCCGGCGAGCAACGATGCGCGACGCGAGATAGCGAGACGCCGCTTCGTCGCGCGGATTTTTCCGACGGCGCGCGGCGACGACGCGACGCGGCGCGTCCG
The DNA here is from genome assembly GCF_003227715.2 of Harpegnathos saltator. NCBI lineage: Eukaryota > Metazoa > Arthropoda > Insecta > Hymenoptera > Formicidae > Harpegnathos > Harpegnathos saltator. The sequence continues at coordinate 24,566 of NW_020229998.1, read as the reverse complement.
CGAGCGCGAGTACTACGGATATTTCCACGAGCGTTGGCTACGGAAGCGTCCATCCTGCTGGAGGGATATCCTCCGCCAGGCAAATCCCAATGTCGACGTTCCAAAGAGCTCGACCTGGGGACATTGTTTCCGGGCCGAAGCGCCGATCGCTCCGAAAACTACGTCGCCGTAGTACCGAAGTGTTTTATCACTCGCCGTTACAAACGCGTCCGTAAAAAGAAAAAAAATACAGAGAGAGAGTGTGAGAGAGAGAGAGAGAGAGAGAGAGAGAGAGAGAGAGAGAGGAAAGAAAGAGAGAAAAAAGTATGCTCGAAAATATGCCCCACATCGCGGGCGACGCGCTTTTGCAAGCTCGCTGCAGGCGGCGGCGCTTTATGGATGCATATGTGTACGGCGGGATATGAACGCGAGTCACATCGCCAGAGTGGCCGTCTATACCCATAAAATCTCATGCCAGTCGGGGTCTGTTATTTCGCCGTCCGGGCGATCGGCTTCCTAACCCTCCGCGCCTCTCCTTCCGAGCTTCGACGGCAAAAAAAGTACTTTATCTCCCGGCCGATATACGCCGCATTACAGGACGCCGCCGCGCCGCCTCCTCCTCGGTGCCGCGGCGATTTTTCCGATGGCGAGGCGCGCGCGATATCCGCGAGCATCTCCTCTCCTCTCCTCTCCTCTCGTTTCGTTTTCGTTTCTCGCAACGCGCTCGCCCACTCTGCCCGCTCTTCGGCGAATTCGCCGCGGTGTGGCACGCCCCGTCAACTTTCACGCGCGCAAAGTGCGCGAGGATCGCTCGTCTCGTCACTTCGCGTGAACCTCCTCCCCCGTCCTCCCAAGGACGCAAGGAACGCGGAAAGGGGAGAGAGCAAGCAGCGGCGGCCCAGGCGGATGAAAGAACGGAGCGCGAGCGAGAGAGGATGCCGCGCGCGCGCACGCCAAGGAGAGTCTCGGGATATAATAGTAATGATATGTGCTCAGAATACAAACGCGGGACGCGCTGAGGCGAACGGCCACAATAGGAGTGACGTTTACTCGCGCGCGCGCGCGCGGACTTCCCGAGAGCGAGAGCGTTCCCGCGAACGCTCGCGGCGCGCGTATTCTCGCCTACCGCTTCACCACCGCTCGCGTGGTCGCGAGGTTAATTATAGTCGCGTGATTTCGCACGGGGCTACCGTATCATACGGATCAATAGGTCTGCGACATTTATTAGCAATTTCGCGGATGTAAATAGTATCATTATTGTATGTAATAATTGTAATTTCCGCGGTCGGGTTTCTGAAACGGTAATTCACGATACATAAATAGATAATTAATAATTCCATAAATTAATGATTCTATGGAAATATTTGGCGCGCTCACCGCCCACATAATGCCCACAGCCGGCGAGCCGGCGTTTATTTGTTTTTGGCGCTCGCTTTTGCCTCACTCTTTCTCCCCCTTTTTTTATTCCCTCCCCCCCTCCCCTCCCTCGTATGGAAAAATCGCGAAGCGGGCGATGCATGTGCGTTGCGTTGCGTTGCAGCGCGGCGCGAACAAAATGTCGTACCTCGGCAATAAATTGGAAGCGGTTTCGGGAGGGGGGGTCCGGAAAAAAAAGAAACATCCTATAAACAAAGACGTAATGACAAATACACTTGGTGCACGATGGCGCAATCAAATCTGCAACACTGATAGTCCGGCGAAACGCAATAACAAAAACCCGATCGCGCGCAATAGCCGGGGCAATTTAGCGAACGCGCGATATTTCCGTATTAATTCTAGGGATATTAATCAACAAATTCCATTAAAACCGTACGAGATAACTCTTGTCAAACCGTGTGTAGCGCCGCGCCGGACATTCGTAGATTACTATTAATGTAACGCCGCGAAATGGAGGGATGTATTTTAATCCTTTTAATCAGGCGGCGGGATGCAACGGCTTAATTACGCCCGAGCGTTATCGCGTACGAATGAGCTGGAAACCCTTTATGGAAACGCACTCTTTTATTATGCTTTAACGACGACGTGAATTTAACTGGCCGCGCGATATCACGGCTCGCCACTGCCGCCGCCACCAACAGTCGAATTACACAGAGCTATGCGCACGCACAAAAAAGAATATCTGATTAGCATTAAACGTTAATGTCGCGTCGATTCGCGTCGTGACGCTTTACGCGGAGCGGAGCGGTCGCGTAATCGCGTCGAGCGTTCGCGCAGAGTCGAGAGGGAAGAGACAGCGGTGGCGGAAGAGTCAGCGGAGATGAAAAAGAAGAGGGAGAGGAGAGAGAGAGAGAGAGAGAGAGAGAGAGAGAGAGAGAGAAATCGGTGTCAACGCGTTTATTTTACGCGAACGACGTAATATTTCCCCGCGCGCTCGCGGCTCGCATGCATCGTACCGTTCACGTAGAAAAATGGAAATATGATACGGAGGGGAGGGGAGGGGAGGGGCTTTCGCTATTGCGCCCGGTAATTTCACGGTGGTCTGCGTTCCGTGGCGCATACGGTAGATGGCCGCCGCCGCCGCCGCGCGACGGCCGGTGCTTAGACGATAGCTGGTGGCATTTAAATGACATTTAGCGGGCGGAGGGGGGGGGTAGCCCTGCCACGGCTCTCTATTTCACGCCACGGTCAGTCTTGAATGTCGCCGTAACGAAACTGCATGCGACGCCGCTCGAAATGGATTAAGTGCGACGCGACGCGACGCACTGCGCGAGCTGCGCGCCGCTTCGCCGGATCGTTTCCCGGTATTTACCGCGACGACGCGAGAGCCGCGGAAAAACTTCAAAGTTAAACGGACTTAATCCGAGGAATGGCAGGTTAAATATTCGCGAGACGCGCGGCTCGGGGACTCGCGCTCAGCGGCGACGCACAGAGTTGCGCATCGCCCGCTTTCGTGGACAAAAGGTAAAACGTATGAAACGTAAAACAGTAAATTTCTTTTTGCAGAAATTGAAGCTATAGAGCAGAGGAGTGTAAGAAAACATGTAAGTGACACGAATTTCTGATCAAATAGCTGATCAAGTGGCCTGAGAGTTGGAGAAACATGACCGCAAGGAAGAATTATCTTATCAGTAGAATCATACATATATTAAAGGCTCATATTCTTCACGTAAGTAGATATTAGAGAGTTGAATTTATAAATTAAAAATTAACTATATACTGCTCTTTTAATAAGCTAATAATGATTCTCGTATGTTTCGATGCTATTTATGCACGCACCATAATTCAAATTAGTAACAAGTTTCTTATAAAGGAACAGAAATATTGAGATGAATCACGTGCATTGCATTCCATTGCGTCCATTTTTATATATAACATAAGCTATAAGTGTTATTTACATGAGAAAAATTGGACATACTGCGCAAGTGTGCGCCTAAGCGATTTCGCAGCAAAAACTTACAGCCAGAATGCATGTCGAACATGACTGTTGATTTTATATACATATAGTGTGAGCCATTTTAAGTGACGCATTGATTTTTTTTCGAAAACCTAGTTGTATCAAAAAATGCTTTATACAAAAATTTTATGACTTCAACAGGTACATAAAATGATGCCATTGGTTTGATTTGGGTGATTACGTTCCAAGGTCATATAGAGGTCAATTTTTTTTTTCTTTAACAGAATCTCCTATTTTCTATTACATATTTTTGTAGCTCTTTTTAAAACTTTTTCAAAACAGTCATACTTGCTACTTTTTATCAATATTTACTTTTATTATTGCCACATTTTTGTTACAACATTGCAATAATATATAACATTGTATGAATAATTTTTTTTCTTAATAAATGTATAAATAAGGAAAAACAATAAAATTACTAATTATTATTATTATTATTATTATTTATTAATCATTTGTCAGATTTCTGTAATTAATAACTTGATTTAATTATTGCGAATCTCGCAAAACGTATGGTATGGGACTTTTATGTTTGTCCTAAACCAATCTACCTTCACACTTCGACTCGGCGGCTAATTACCGGACACTCTGTATAATGTACGTGTGTAAAATCGTCGCTCAGTATCTTAAACGCAGATTTCAAATGCCGATTTTTGTCCACAAAAGTGCGATATGACAAAACGTGTATACAGACGGTGCAGGTCGCGCCGCGGCGAATCGCAAAAGTGTTTCGCGGAGAGCTCAGCTTGCTCGGCCCCGCCGATGCGGCGGCGGGGAGAATGACGGGAGCGTGAGTAGAATTCAATTACAGGAGGCGGGCGGAGGGTGATACAGCTCTGGCGCGAGCTGCACAGAGCTGTCCCCGACTGACGATTATACAACAGTCATCCCTTTCTCCGTGCTTTATAGCGAGCCCTTTCAGCTCGGCAGTGCCGTGGGCGCACGCTCTGCTCGATGACCTAAAGTTTTAATGCCCGAATCAGTGAGCGCGCGCGGGCTTTAATAGATGACCAAAGCTACCCCCGCAGCCATTGCACTTTACAGCAAAGCCGGGCCCTTTGAAATGTCGCGCGTGCCATGCATCGAACGCCATTCGCAATTTACCGCCCTGCGCCGGACAAAGAGAGCGCGCGCGCGCGCGCCTATATTTCGTCCGGTTTCTTGTACATTTTTGTTATTAATTTGCGTACACCGCCCCCCGCCCCCCGCTCTTTCTCCCTCTCTCTCTCTCTCTCTCTCTCTCTCTCTCGCGGCACAGCGGGCGATCGTCGTCTCGCGGAATTAATTCATCGAACGCGCGTGACGTGTGTAAAAATGCTGGCTGTCGGACGGAACGATCAAATTTGCGAATCACATCTTTGACAGGCTTTGACCGACAGACCCGCGCTATTTCAAGGCCCAATTTTTGCACGGCTAATCGCAAAACAAAAGCGCAACAACCGTCCGGCCGCTATTAAACGCGCGAAACGCGCGTGAATGCTTTCTCCGCGCAACGAACGAGGCAGCGCAAGCCGCGAAATGCAATCGCGGTGGTCCGCGCGGGATGTTCGCTACATTCGAGAAATGCTCGACGCATTCTCGAGTCTTCAAGGGAATCCCCGCAGCCGCGAGAATATTTAAAACGCGTTCGCCAATTCCTGTGTGCGCGCGCGCGTGAATTTTCGCTATTTCGTTCTCAGTCCGCAATCGGAAATCCGCAACTCTAAACGCGCGCTCGGAAGCTCAAGAATCATCCCGCGCGAGTTTTTCGCAAATTTTCATCGGCCGCGCCGTCGATTAGCGATATTCGCGATATTCCACCGAGCTCGGCTGCTCGGGGAATCGCGCGGACTGCGGGCGGGGAGGGGTCCCGCGTCTCGGAGGAGTTGGATCGCGCTGTCGATTCGCCTGTCGAATTATAGCGCGTCGCGCAATTTTCGACGGCATAATGCCAATATACATTTACATATCGCGGCGGCAGTAGGCCGTGCTTGCGCCGCGGCGCGGCGCTTTCAGTGCGCTCGAGAGCCCTCGGCTCGTCGCAGCAGCTATATTATGCACACATGACACACGATCGCGAGAGAACGGCGCCGGTATTCCCGTGAGCGGGCGATACTCCGCGTATAAATGCCGCTGCGGGGGTGGTATTTGCCGCAGCCAGTGCGCGCACCGCGGGGGTGACCATTCCGTCTCCGTTTAATGTTGTTCGTGGCGCGTCCGAACCCGAGCGACTTTATCGCAGGTCGCGGCTCTCTCTCTCTCTCTCTCTCTCTCTCTCTCTCGACCGGAGAATGAGTTCCATCCATCGTGAGAGAGATCCGCCGCTGAGGAATCACGCTAAGGATTAAGGCGCGGAGGGAGGGGGTGTGTTCGATATTTCAGCCGGAGACTGCACTGATAGAAAAATATAGTTGAATCAACTATAATCTCACTATATTTTATAGTTCATTTTGGCGTCAACCATATATTTTTATAGTTGGTGGAACCTGCAAAATACAGTAGAATAAACACAAATATATAGTCAACGATTGTCCTGAATAATTGTTCCGTCACTTTCACCACACGTATGGTAATTTCTCATTCACAAATATAGTGAGATTTAATATTCATATAGTTACATCTGTCATCATTTAGCAAATATTCTGGCTAATATTGACTATATAAAAGAGTTACTTTACCCACCATTTTATATTTGTATCCATACGGTAATTTTAGTTTGACTTACTATAATTCTTGGTAAAAATATATGGTTGGTTATACCATGCCTATATCGTAATTGTTACCGATATTATGACAATACTTACTATAAACATGATATTTCGGACTATAATTTAGTTACTATATCATTATAGTTCCAAATACCGTATACTTTTCTCTCAGTGTACATACACAAGGACCGAACATTCGGTAAGCGCATTTACATCGTCCGCATCAAGCTGGCAGTCCGGCGAGAAAGGTCGAGATTAAACTGCCCAATTTTTCATATTCCGCGCGCCACGAGATTATCGTGTAGCACTTTGTTGCGGTACACATTTGCCGCGTCCATCCTTCGTGTCCGACGGTGCCAGTTTAACGGAAATATTTTCACTCGCCTCTCGTCATGTCCGCCGCCTCTCTTCGGCCGCGAAGAAGTGGCATTCGCGGCGTTAACGGGCCGTGGCCTCGTCGATTCGTTTCTTCCGGCTGGGTCGCGCGTTGAAAAAAAGTTGCCAATAAAGGGCACAGCGAGGCGCAAGAATTCGCTCGGGCTCTCTCTCTCCGGCGCCGTTTTGCATGTAAATGCACGCGTAACGCGCTACGCACGCGTTTTATGTTTCGCCCCTCCGAGCGGCGCGGCGCAACGCCATCATTCAGTCGCGGCCACGTGTGTGTACACGCGATTTTTAAATGCGCGACACTCGCTGCCACGCGAGGACATAAAAGAGAGCGAGCGAGGCAGAGGGAGAGAGAGAGAGAGACAACATAGGGGAAAGGGAGAATACTAAAAACTGTTTACGACGAGAATTGGTTGGTACAATTTACCGTTATCTCGACGGCGTGCACGCCAACATTGCGCGCGGTCACTTAAACGTGCAATTCGACCCGACTCTGCGATAGCCGCCGCCGCCGCCGACGACGACGACGACGGCGGCGGTGACCGCGAGTCCTCTCCAGCGACGGGAGATAGAGCGCAATTTGTGAGGGGGCCTCGTTTCGCGGAGACGTGCGCTCCAATGTAACGATCTTACAGCGGTTTTCTGGGGCGCGCGCGCGCGCTCGCCCGCAACCTCATGGAAAAACGATTAGGACTCTTGGCGTGAGCTTTATCGCGCTGCAGGATTTACTGCCGCAGGCCGGGGGTGATACGGGCGGCATTGGAAAACCGGCACGAGACCCTTCCTCAACGGGGTGGACGTGCACGCGCGCGATCCAGAGGACGGCGGGGGCGGAATCCACGTGCCGCCGCGAGAGACCAGCGACCAACGTCTTAAATACAGTATGTGGGGGCCGGGGGAGGGGGGAAGAGAGAGAGAGAGAGAAGAGCGAGATGAGGGAGGTTCGTCGTAAACGGATTCCGCGGGATTAAGTCTCGCGATCCGAACGACTATTGAATATTTATCGGGCGCTTTAACGAGTGGAAACGACCGGCGTGGATCTCACAGCCGAGAGCGGTCGATCGCCGCGTAAAGTCTCAGCTATGCGATAATGATCGTCCGTACGATAACTGTAGCGTGACCGTACACACGTACACATACACGCACGCGTCATGTACAACACGGCCCTTTCGAGTCGCTTCGTCCGGTCATTACTAAATATTTGATGCGAGCACAACTTTGGCCTCGGCTGCTCGCTTCACACTGGGCGGCATCGCGTACTTCGCTATCTCCGCCACCATCTTTCTTCGCAGGAAGGAGTTCCGCTATGGAGGAAAGCGCGACCATGTGCTTCTTATTTCGAAGGACGACTCGCGAATTATACCGTGCGCGAAGAAGCGTCGCGCGTCGGAGCGCGGGCGTCCCCACGGTAATTCAAAACCGCGACGAGAATATCGCGCTGGGGCGCGCGCGGGCCCGGGGAAGCTCCCCTCTGAAATTCAACGCGAGCACCCTGTGACGAAGCGGCGAGTATCTTTCGTCAGCGCTTCGCGACGCGGACGAGTATACGAAACCACTCGAGTGCACGGCGAAGCCGACGGGGCGGCGGGGGGTCAAAGGACGCGGAAGGGCGCGAGACGAGGGGGAGAGACCGAAGGGTCGAGGCGAGTCGAGGGGTCTCACCGGGTCGTTTAACGACAACTTACATGCGGCGGCGGGGGGGGGGGATTATATACGTGTGTCCGCCATGGCGCGGCTCTTGTACGCCGCGCACGGTGTAATATCGGAGGCACGAAGGACCTCGAAGTCACGTCACTGCGCGAACGCGACTCGACTGTTTGCGCGCCGCGCCGCGCCGCGCCGGGCAAATTGGCACGCATTCGTATCCGCCGACGAATCGCGTATGCATGCGGACGATATACGCTGATTCCGATCTGACACGCGCTTTCTCATTAGTCGGAAAGCCGTCTTAGCGACATAATCACTCAATCTGATGGGACTCCCCTTCACTCGTTCGTTTCGCGCGATAGCGTGTAATTTGCTCATTTCTGGCGTCTCCGTTGCACGCGCGCGCGCGCGCGCGCGCGTCGACAGCGGCGGTTTATTCCGCTCTCCCATCGCGGAATTTTCTCCCGGTCGCGCGCTAATTTCGCCCGGCGCTTGCGATACTTTCGCGTGCAGCCGACGGCACAGCTCGGAGACTCAGGAGTATCAAGAGAGCTGGAAGATCGCGCGCGCGCGCGCCTTCTGTTGCGCCCATTAAAAAGCGCGCGCGCAATCCCGCGGCGCGATGCAAATTTTTCGAGATCTCTCTCCGCGGGAGAGAGCAAGTCACTTTTGATCGCGGATCATCCAGAAGGAACCAGAGGGGGATTAAACAATAAGATATCCTTTCTCTTTCTCTCTCTCTCTCTCTCTCTCTCCCTCCCTCTCTTTCCCTCTCTGCCTCTTTCTTTCTCTCGCTCGCCGAGATTCGGATGTCGGAGATCCCGGGAAATAGCGTTTTTATCGGCTCTTCGGAGATGCGCGTGCCCTGATCGATACGTCTTGCTTTCATGGGATATCCAATCTCGTACGTGCAAATCGTATCAAGCGCGTCGGACTTCGCCAAAGAAAGCGATCCTTCTAAACTGCAACGGTGCCGGCAACAGAAACTCGATCTCCCGCTCTCTTTCTCTCTCTCTCTCTCTCTCTCTCTCTCTCGCCTATATACACACACACACAGAGTATATACACACCGAGTACATACTCGTATAATTTCATAATAGAGAAGATGTGCTCGCGTTCACGTGACCATAGCAGGAATATGATATGGTATACAGGGCGCCCTGGAGAAAATGCCCGGTGAGTGGTGTGTGTATGTGTGTGTGTGTGTGTGTGTGTGTGTGTGTGTGTGTGTGTGTGTGTGTGTGTGTGTGTGTGTGTGTGTGTGTGTATACGTATGTTGCGAGTTTCCGCGAAATTCCAAATTCCGCGGAATATTCGAACCCTGCTCAATGACACGCGAAGATTCGATCGAAGATTCGCGTTCGTGAAACGTATTTTCCTTTCTCAGGATTATTGAATTTCTCCAACAACTCCCGACACGGCTGGAATACGAGCGGATACGCAAACACACGGATGTGTCCGTAGTAGCAAATCAATCCTCGCCGGATTTTGTTCGATCCATGCCTGTGCCGTTTAGCATTGGTAATTGCACCAGTTTTTCACGAGTGACTGAGAGCGAGTGAGAGAGAGGGAGAGAGAGAGAGAGAGAGAGAGAGAGAGGGGGGGGGCGGGAGAGGCGGGGAAGGAAGAACTCTCTGAGAATACTCGCGGAGGTTTCTTGTTCGAACAATAATTCATCCAACTCATTCCCGTCGACGCAAGGAACGTTCTCAGCATAAACTGTTACATCTTCCCGTCAATTCTGACAACATTTTGGCAATCGGGGACGCGAATTAATCAGCGATCCTCGTAAGAACGCCAGCGGCAGATATTCGCCGATTTTTCTAGCGCTAGATGAAATTTCATCGCGCTAGAAAAACACAATCGCGGCGGAACAGCCCTGCCAGCCCCATTCATTGTCCCGAGACTAGACTGTTCCGCCGATTAACACTGAAGCGTCGCGTCCCGATGTAATTCGGCCGTCGGATTACACCGGCGCGGCGCGACGCGCAATTTTTCGCCCGCCGGCGCTGTTCAATTATTTACTATTATCACTACAAATAAAGGGTATGTGCGCGCGGCGACTTGCCGCCGCTAAGAAAACTCGATCGTAAACGCCGCTCGGTAAACACGCTCTCTCTCTCTCTCTCTCTCTCTCTCTGTGTCTCTCTCCCCACCTTCCTGCCTCTCTCTCTCTCTCTCTCTCTCTCTCTCTCTCTGCTCCGTTGCACGTAGATGCTGTATGTGTGCAACACGCATAGCGTAACCCGCGCGCAACGCAGACAATATGTAAGTACTCCTCGTTCGCGATGAAGAGCGCCGCCAGCCATGCACCGTATACTCGCAATATACACGCCAGGCATTTTCGGAGAATCCAATTTTCCAAGATTCTCGGCACCTTAACCCGGTATTATCTCTTAAGCGCGCGCGCGCCCGCTCGCTCCATAATGGCCACGGCTAGGGCTAGGACACGGGACGCTTAGTAAACACGCCTATTTCACGGCCGTAAATCGCCGACGTAAACGGCGACGAGGCGTACGGCGTTGAATCCCGCCGCGAGAGAGAGAGAGAGAGAGAGAGAGAGAGAGAGGGAGAGAGAGAGAGAGAGAGAGAGGCAGGCACCCCGGCGGCGAATATTCTTTCCGTGTAACCACGCGTGTCTGCGGTTTTGCGGCAACGGCGGCGGCGGCGGCAGCGGCGGCGGGCGATCGGTCATCAACGCGGAGCGGGTGGAAATATTACGTAAAAGCAGGACGATCGATTTCGCGAATCATTATCGGGAATAACGAGCACTCTCGACCCGGGGCAGGGAACGGGACGCGGCGTTCGGTTCGACTGCGTACAATATTATACGAGCAAACTGATTAAAATTGATAAACTCGCGGGGCTCCGTGCGTGTATATAATATTTCGATAAATGTACATAAATAACATTAATCACGCTGCACGCTCGCGCGGTGCAAAATGTATAAATATACGCTGCGTATGCGCCAAGTGGATCGCGTATATTAAAATTATGATTATTGTTTCGCACACGTGTAATTTCAATTATCTGTCGATGTATCGCGAATGAAAATACGAAAACATCGGAAGGGAGGGAGAGAGGGAGAGGGAGAGAGAGAGAGAGAGAGAGAGAGAGAGAGAGAGAGAGAGAGAGAGAGAGAGAGAGAGAGAGAGACAGAGAGAGAGAGAGAGAGAGAGAAGAGAGAGAGGAAGAGAGAGAGAGGGAGGGAGGAGAGAAGCCGAGAGACCGCCGTGTTTTTCGTATAAAAACTGAGACATCGCGCTGTGCGCTCGCGCTGTGTATAGGTTAGGGGCGCGCGGCTGGAGCCGCTCTTGATTTACGTAAAACCACCGGCCGTAATCAAAGAGGGGGTCGGTTGCTAAGTTATTACACTGTTTGCTCAAAAGCTCCAATATCTGGCCTCTCTCCCGCGCGCAGCTTTTACCCTCTCCGCTGTACGAGTTCGCTTAGAGATATTATATAAAGCGGGATATTAATTCCTTCCGGAAATTTGCGGCGCAAGTCGCATCTCTCGCCTTGCGGGAGACTACCCCGGCCGTGGGAGGGCGTCATCCCTCGCGGTGCCCCATTCGCGGGGTATACGCATCCGGGAAGCGGCGGAAAGCGGATATCGCCCGCGACAGGCTCGCTTTCTCGCGCTCGTGTTATCCTCGTCGAAAATGCTGCTTTCACAATGAGACGTTTCCGCAGAGTCACAATTCGATGACGCGGCATGCAAAGACCGCGCGCGCATTATGCCAATAGTCGCGGACTTGATCGAAACTTCAATACTGAATCCATGAATAATAGCGTCATCATCCAGCTCCGCCTAATCCCGGCCAAGTTTAAAGCTATTCCCGAACTCTGTTTGCAATTCCAAATTGTAGGTACGCCATCCGGACCGTCGTCGCGAACGATCGAACCGTAATAATTGTTTGGAGATGTAGCGTCTTGTCGTCCCTCTCTCTCTCTCTCTCTCTCTCTCTCTCTCTCTCTCTCTCTTCTCCCCCCTCCCTCCCAGCGCGAGCGGTGACTGAAGAGGGGAGTTTGATTTCGGTTCAACGACCATCCGTCGAACATAATCTCCGTGTTGTTCCGGGGGACGATCGACGCGACGATCCCCCCCCCTCCCCTCCCCTCCCCCGCTCTCCGGGCTCGAGAATTGCCGCTGATACGCGTGCGAGTCCGATTAGATGTAAATATGCCGGCAAACTTTATTAGCCGCAGCTCCGGCTCTGTTTCGATCTCCGATTCGATCTCGCGTGGAAATCCCCGCGCGGCGACGGCGGCGGCGGCAGAGTCCGCGACCGCCAAGAGAACACACCGACGTCGTCGTGCCGTTGTAATTTCACGCGGGCGTGACTGCAAAAACTCCCGGCACCCCGACGAACCCGTGGGGAGGCTCACGCGCGCCGCGCTACAAACAGAACAATCCTCCCTCCTGCTTTACTTTCGACTTTAATGACGATGTGCGCGCAGATGCCAACGTCCCCCGCCGGGCTTTGAAGAAAGGCGTCCTATTTTGCCGTAGTCTCCCTCCCCCCCGCCCCCCCCTCTCTCTCTCTCGCTCTCACGTTCGCTCGCTCGCTCGTTCTTTCCCTCTGGTCGCGAGTGAGCTTTTTCGCCGGTGCTCTCGTCGCGAAACCGCGACAAACGCGGACAGAGCGAGTACGCTCGCACGAAAAGAGAGCGCGTCTGTCTCTCTCTCTCTCTCTCTCTCTCTCTCTCTTTTTGTTTCCGCTCTCGGCCGCCCTCTGGTTAGTCTCCCCCAAGATTAATTTCGCGTCTTATTCCGCAGAATTTCGCGTGCTCGCGCGATCTCGCCGATGGGCAGGCGGCACCTCGGACGAGACATATATTCGACGAACGGTGAAGGAAATATCCGTTCGTTTTCCACGAGAATCGCGCCGCGTCGCGATTCCTTCTGATATTCCGGGAGATTCGTTGGAAAAAGGCTTTCAGCGAGAACGTCCGGCCTCGTTATCCCTGCAAAATTCTATTCCCCGCGCGCTTCTCCGTCGCGCGAGTAACGCGCAAGAGCGCGCTGCGAATCGCCGAACGGTTTGTTCGGCAGCGAGGCGGCTACCGCGAGCTTTTAAGAGCGCATAATCCTGCGGGGCGAGCTGTTACGCGAAGCGATGCCCGGTTACGCAGCGAAGTCGAGGAGTAATCTTTCTTCGGGCGAACGCGATATCATAAACGCGCCGGCGTGCATAAAGCATATCGCGCCGCCGGCTTACATAATACGCGGACGTAAATAAAGGCATAATTCGAAATTGCGCGAGACGCGCGAGTTACGGCCCCATAACTCCCCGGTGAAGTGATTGCATCTCGCCGATACGCGCTGCGCTGCGCTGCGCGGCTCGTCCCGTCGGATAAGCATCGGAAAGTTGCGCGATATCGCGGCAACACTTTGTCTCGTTTCTCCTTCGCGCAGCTTATTCGCGCGATCCGCGCCTCCCTCGCCCTTTGCTCCATCGATTTTTCGGCCCTCGCTAGACTCCTCCCCCCTTCTCTCTCTCTCTCTCTCACTCTCTCTCTCTCTCTCTCTCTCTCTCTCTCTCTCTCTCTCTCTCTCTCTCTCTCTCTCTCTCTGGGTCGCCAGTTGCCGTGTCTAAAAATGTGCCGAATTAATATCGCTCGTCGATCTCCATAATTCCGCGACACGTCACGTTGGAAACAGCGCGTCCGCTTTGAAAAGCTTGCCGCGGACAGTGACAAAATTCGCGCCTGCGCAAATTTACAATGACAGCGCCATTTTTGTAATTCCACAACGACGGTAGCCGCGCGATACACATACATCGCGGGCCTGCAAAAGCCCGGCCGATAGCGCCGGAATTTATACGCGTCGCATTGTCAGCGTGCGCTCCGTCGATTCATCCCGCCCGAGCCAAACGTCACGCGCGATATCTTCTCCGCGCGTGTAATTGGCCGCTCCGCGGGGCGGTACACGTTAATGCGAGGACGGGACGAACGGGGGAAAGGAAGCGACTCGATGCTCGCGTGTCGTCGATTTGTCGGGAAATTACGCGACGTGTATTCTATTCCGTCGTCGGCCTGTGAGAACCAACATATCCCTCTCGAGCCGACAGTCGTCGACCTTCGCTTCGACACATCCGATGCAAACGAAATACACCTGCGCTTACACGCCTCGAAACTTGGGCGATGATGCAGCTGGATCGAAGGCGACGAGGAGGAGGCCTCTTCTCGCTCGCGTCGCCACGAGAGAAGCACTCTCGAAGGGCACCGCGGAAAACACCGCTTCTCCGGCCTCGAAAGAGACACCTCTTGGTCCGCGCTGCAATCGTCGTCGGGCCGACGACGCGTTACTTGTCGTTACGAGCAAAACCGTGTAACGAGCGAACGTCTACCCTCCGATGCACACGCGCAAAATAAATCGACCGACCGCTCCGAGCCGAGCCGGCTCCTCCTCCTCCTCCAAGCAGCCAACAAGCCTGCTTGCTTATACTTGCTCGTCAAGAGTTTCGTCGGCAAGCTTCGTCGGGTGCTGCGCGAACGTCGAGTGCAGCCCGTCGAAGCAGGCGCGGATTACCCGCGGATACGCGCGAGTAGCTGCACTCTGCAAGGACAAGGATAGGCCACTCGACTGCATTCCTCCGTCAATCTCGGACTTCAACCGAAGAGCGAAACGCCAGCCGACTTTGCGTCCGCGTGACAAGCTTAAGGGGACTGGAGGGTCAGATTAGTGAAAAATCGTGCTTGTTTTTGATCATGATTTTGTGACGAACTGAATGAATGTGCAAGAATGAAAATTTCACATATATTTATATAACATATGAAGAGTAGAAAAATTTTGTTCCTCAACAGATACTCATATAAATATACGTCCACTTAAATTTTAAACGCGTTTTTCTCGAAATTTTATTGTTCAACTTTTGGCAGTGATTTCTCCGAAACTGAGCTATGTATCGACTTGTAATTTTGAAGCAATAATATTTGTTCATGTGGCTCTCAGGTGAACAACCATGGACAACTGCGTCAAAATATTTCATTTCGAGATATTAATGTTTTTATTACAAAAGAACTGAAAAATTTGAATTTTTTCCTATGATAATAGCTGCCATTTTGTTAATTTTGTTCGATTTTTTTTTCTAGCGATTCACCGGATAATGATAAGCCTCCTCAAGATTTCTAGCCAAAATTCGCTCTGATCGGACCACCGATAGCCGAGATGTTATTGCAAAGACGATAACTTGAAAAAAAAAGGAGAGTATATTTCTTAGCTATATATATCGTATATTTACTATTATTAGGAATATTTGTTAATAAACAAAATTTTTCTACTCTTCATATGTTGTATAACTATACGTAAAACTTTCATTCTTGCACATTCATTCAGTTCGCCACAAAATATATTATCAAAAACAAGCACGGTTTTTCAGCAATCTGACCCTCCAGTCCCCTTAATACGCGCGATTGTTCGAATTTGGTCGAAATGGCCTTTGCCGGCGGAATTTTGACAGAAACGGTATCGCTAAAATGATCCGACGGATTCTCAATCAAGGGGAAACGCGGCAAATGCGGGGCTCGCGCTCGCGAGCCCCGCATTTGCCGCGTTTCCTCATCTATTAATATAGATGAATTAGGGAAAATTATTCCATTATCCAGAGCGACAGTTCCAACGGAGCAATCATATCGCTTTTACAACAGCGAAGCGATTGCCGATCGAAACGCCCGGTGATGAAGCCGACTATGCGCGCGGTCGTGTTAAACAAAGCGGCCGCTGCGTGCAGAGTGACCTCGGGACATCATTTAGCGATAAAGACGCGATTATTTTCAGGCCTGTGACCCCGTCATCAAAATTACACTCGCGGTCGGCCATCGACGTTTTAATCAAAGGGTGTATTTGACAAACCGACAACGCTCGCTCGTGTTTGAAGAACAATGATGGCTTGGAACAGTCTCCGCGCGCGCGCGCGCGCGTGAGAGAGAGAGAGAGAGAGAGAGAGAGAGAGAGAGAGTGAGCGCGACAGCCGCGGCAAATGCAGCGTGCGGAATATAATTCGCGGGCCATACCGCCATTGACGCGAATAAACGGCGGACAAGTGCGAAATATAACGGTTGACGGCCGCCGGCCACCGTGGAAATTCGATGACTCGTCTCTCTCGGCTTTCGTTCTTTCGCTGTACATACACGCGAATAAATCAGGCGCGGTAAACAGCCGAGATTCAATTAAAAGATAGACGGGAGCGCGAGCCGCGCACACCGTACGGCTACGTGTAGATAGGTAGACAGGCAGGCAGGCAGGTAGCTAGGTATGTAGGTAGATAGTTGGACAGGTGCGGTATATAACGGCGCTTCGTTTGCGTTTCAATCGATAGATGCAAAGTTGCAGCATCATGCACGCTCAACAATTCTTATCTCGCCGGCGAAATTTTCGGCGAAGTCGCCGATAGCCATCGAAGCCGTTGCATGCGCGGCACCGCGCGCGATTCGAGTGCACTTCCGCGAGTACGATCCGCGATGATAGACAGATGGGCAGAACGACGAGTTGCGCTCGCGTGCGAGCTAGGGATGGGCTTCGTGAAAAGAAAAAAAAAAGCATCGTCTTCGATTTAATCGATTATCAAAAGAGTCGTTTTTGCATAGTCGATATTTTCTTAAAAATATCGATAATAATCGATGCTTTCCTAGTTTATTTTATTAAATTAATGTGAAGAGTTATATGTTGCAACAATAAATTAATATCTTGTTAAAATCTTAAAGACCCTTTTACAATGGCTGCAAGCGGAAGCTTATACATATAAGAATAAGGCTGTAAGCGTAAGCTGCAAGAGATAAAAACCAGTTAAAGTCGGTTGTTCTTTTATAATAGTCGACTGTTGCTGCTTTACTTTTTACTGTTTACTGTTACAGCTTTATTTCTGCAGCTATTGTAGACGGGCCGTAATAGTAGCGAACAAATTCCCTAGTGATAAAAATTTACTAACAAACCCAGTAATATAATCGACGAAGATTATAATCGGCCCCAAAAGTATCGGTCTGCCAATCGAGTTTTCAAGAAAATAAGAATCGATGCTTGTTTCGTCGATTGATATTTGCCCATCGCTGGTGCGAGCTATACCCGCTCCTCGCTCTCTTGAATTATTTCCTCGACGCCGTCGCGTCGGATCATATCGTGAAAGCGTGACGCGGAATTTACACCGGGCCGTATGAGCTCGTACGAGCGCGACCTCGTGCCTCGTTAAGAGCCGAGTGCTTTTGCACTTCTCTTCGATCTCGCTCCTCTCTTTCTTCGGTTATATTGAAAGAAAACAGCGCGCTTGTTCGCTACATAAGCTCGTAACGACAGAAAGGAAGAAAGGGTGTATGTGAGAGAGAGAGAGAGACAGAGAGAGAGAGAGAGAGGGGGGGGGGAGGACGAACGCGTGCAATGAAGTTTCAAGAGCCGACCTCGGCAGTAATTATACTTTTTCAGAATTACTTTCTGGCCGAGAGAGACGAGTCAGGCGGAAGAGAGAGAGAGAGAGAGAGAGAGAAAGAGAGAGGGGGAGAGAGGGGGAGAGAGAGAGAGAGAGAGAGAGAGAGCTCGCCCGAGGATCATCTACGCCCGTCGACGCTGACTTTATGCATTTTCGCGGAAACGTCACGGTGTGCGCATCGCGTTGTGTGTTCGCATCCTCCCGACGTTTGTTTACCTTAACGCTACACCGCTACTCCTCTCGTCGTGTCTCAGTATCGCGCGCGCGTCTTTCCACCACTCTCTTCCCCGTGAAAGTGCCGGCAATCGCTTCGGTATCCTGCTTTAACGATGTAGGATAATTCTTCACGCGCTGCTCCAATTAAGCCGATTCACCCGTTTGCGGTCTGCGGATCAACAGCGCGATAAAAGTATTGTTAATTCAGCATGCAATCGACTTTGCCGTAATTACGTACGTCACTAACGAGCGACCTGATACTTCGCCGCGCCACGTGCCGGGGGACAAACACCGATAAATATTTCAGGCGATGTTTATGGACTAAAATGGAGACGACGATGAATACTTGATAAGGATGTGAAGGCTCCGGGGACTCGAGCGCGATAAATTCCACGTGTAAACAACGGTACGTTCTCCTTTGCTCTCTCTCTCTCTCTCTCTCTCTCTCTCTCTCCCCCCCCCACACTCACAGCACTCAACGGCAATTACTCACAATAACGACAAATGCCGAAAGCGCCGACAGAGACAAGCCGACTCGGCGTTCTCGCGATCACCCAGAGATACCAAATCGCGCAATTTTTTAATACAAAAAGGGGATGGAAAAAGCGGTTAATATCGTATCACGCAGCTAATGGCTCGGTGAGAAGAACAGAAATAACACGTCACGTTAACGTCGCACAGTGACGAGGCGAAACTGAATATTCCCCGATCGAGACCGGGTTGTTCTTTACACCCTAAAAAATGTCCTCGCGCTCGATCGATCTCACATTACAGGTATATCCGCTAACGGGGAGAAACGTGATTATCGCGCAAATGTTGCTTACACTTATCATTAATCGCCCATTGTTCCGATGTTAGATTCCTCGTGCGAGTATTACGCTATCGCTGACCCTACGGGTGCGCCTAATGACCGTTAGATTATCCCTTCCGAGTAATCACGAGCAGTGCAAGGACACTTTCGACCTCCTCCTTCAATGGTCGCTAAATGTCGCGCTGTGTATCCTACACTGTCATTAATGAACTAAAGATAGCAAGAGAGGGACAGAGAGAGAGAGAGAGAGAGAGAGAGAGAGAGAGAGAGAGAGAGAGAGAGAGAGACCAGGCAATATCGTGCCGTTATTATAGAATTATCGTGCGCGATGCTTTGGCACGATATGCGGTAAAAATTCTATCGCGATTTGCAGTCTAAATTGACTGACTGGCGTCAATTGAAATTCCGTTATTACACTGTCATTGAAAATGTAAACGGGATTAGAAAGTACGCGTCGCGCGAAAGGTCACCTGCAAGCGCTGCAAGGCGGCGCTTTGAACCGCCGCGCCGGAAATGTCGGTGCGGTGCGAGGAATGCAGCTCGCAAAGCGAAAAGCTGCGTACCTCGGATACAATTTGCGGAGCTGCGTTTATTCAGATTTTCCTTCTTTTCTGCCCCTATTCCGCTTGATTTTTACAAGCGCTGCGACAGCTGGTCTCCGACAGGCGAGCACTCTGCGCGCCTCATAATTTTCTATCGTCAAGGATGTACACACCGCGAAGTCAGTCGCAATTGCGATCGTCGCGTGCTGCTCGATAAACCGCGAGGCACGCGTTGTCGTCATTCGTGAATTCGTCGTGCCTCTTCCTCTCCCTCTCTTTCTCCGCCCGTTCTTGCCGTCGTACAGATTCGGCGGAGCGCGATTGCCGCGCGCGCGCGCGCCATAACACCGATGACACCCAGTGCCAATAACGCGCTTATAAGCGGGTTAAAGCAATTTGCATCAGAGTGACCATGCGCGGCCGAAATAGGTCGCTCTGCCATCCCGGCCGCGGAACCTGATGATTTTTTACGGGAACAAGTTCGCCGGCCGTGAGCCCGGCGTTTGCATACAAACTATGCGCGGAAGTTAGGAATATCCCGGAACCGAGTTCGACTTGAAACTTCATGAATATGTGAAAATACTTGCACGCCCGCGCTACATGCGAGCTCATGAAAGTTTTAATCAGACGCGTGACACCTGATATTGGACGGCGGCGCGTTGCCGAAAGAGCCCGCCGGCTGGCTTGTTTGATGTTTAATCTACTTAGCGCCATCGACAAAGCGGCGGCGACAAGCGGCCAACTTTATTCTATCAATCGAATCAAACCGGTACAGTCGGCCCTCGCTCGTATCGATTGGCTGTAACTGAATTATTAAACGCAGATAATTTGCGACCAAGTTCGTTTCCGGGCCGAACGGTCCTCCTCCTCCTCCTCCTCCTCCTCCTCCTCCTCCTCCTTTCACGTGACTGTAATTTTAAATACGTACGACGTCAAGACGCGTCACGGGCATGTGCACGCGTGCGTGAAATCCGCCGCTTTACCGCTTTAACGAAAGAGGGAACAACATTCGATTCGACCAATGGAACAGTTGCCAGTGTGCTTAATTTCGACAGACTTTGGAACGTCGCAGAGCGACGGACGAAAAAACAGAGAGGCACGCGTGTGTTTGTCTCACACGTCTCACACGTTTGTCTCTCTTGCACATGTCAGAAACGAGATTGGAAAAAAAAAACACGTGCAAGGGTAATTTGGATGGAGCCGACTGTGTGAGAGAGAGAGAGAGAGAGAGAGAGAGAGAAAGAGAGAGAGAGAGAGAGAGCGAATGTTGTCGGAAAATGTGAGAAAGGAAACTTCAGAAAGAGATCCCGCGGTATTTAACGTACTTTACAATTCTGCAAATCTCGACCTAGTTTCCGTTGGGTGGCGCCAAAGAGACGCAATTTTTTCCCTTCGCTTTTGTACTTTTCTACATCCTTTCGCAATGCAATTGCAAAACAAAGGGAAAGTCACGTTGCGTTACGTGTGCTATGCGAGAGAAAGGAAGGGGGAGTCTATCTATCGAGTTTCCCGCTCCTCCAACCAACATCTCGAGAGTTAAGGCGAGATCGCGGAATTGACTGGATCGCGATGCGACCGTATCAATTATGAGGCTGCGACTCGCAGGGAGAGCGAGGCTCAGGGAAGAAAAGGGAATCTCAAGGAGCGCGCCGCGCGATCTCGTTCCCGTCTCTTACTGACAAATCGGCGAGATAGGTTACTACCCGCCGAGGGAAATGGGAGGGAAAGCTTTTGGAAGAATTACGAGAGAGGCGAACGATGTCGCGGACAGAGACACGCCGTGTCGATATCTCTTGTACCCGAGATAAGAATGTTCTCGTCGAGCGTGGAGCAGGAATGAAAATGGATCGACGAGTGGCGGGAAATCTACGTAAGCGGAGACGAACCTGCCTAACGAGAGACATTCGAGGGCGCGAGAGAACGTTCTTTGAAAACCTTCGAACGCCCGAGAAGGATTTATCGTGCGCTGGCGCGCTTCTCGTGGTTACGCCGTGTGCTTCTGGTTTAATTTAAACCAGAGGTGAAGTAGTGTTACTCGCTCTCCCCCCCCTCTCTCTCCCTCTCCCTCTCTCAAGCGATCTCACAATTCAACGGAACTCTCTTCGAGCGTCTCAGCTTGACACATCTTTTTTCTTGAGTGAGAAAAAAGAGAGAAAGAGATAGAGAGAGAGAGAGAGAGAGAGAGAGAGAGAGAGAGAGAGAAAAGAGAGATATTTATTATTCGCGGCTCGCAAGTAGTAAAGTTCCCCGGGCGGACTGAAGAGAAGAGGGGTCAAGAAAATCACATCTAATGCGAAGCAAGGTCGAAACATTTCGCGTGAGCAAAGTCGTGCTCGAAGATGACACTTGTCGCAACAGCGAAGATTCTTCGCGTTCGCAACACGCACAGGGGGAGGGAGAGCGTTATTCCCGGCGAGGACGAAATGAAATTTCACCGGGTTCGAAAGGCGCGAGCGTGACGCGGGCGACAACGTTTTCCCGTTTGACACGAGTTTTCGCGCTGTTGGAGGAAGCGAGCGAAAATGTCCGAGCCGAAAGTTCCTCGGCAAGTTATATGGCAGCTTTTTTCCGCTCGCGCGAAGACGTCAACCGGGAAGCGGTTTGTTACTATCTCCAGTGTTCCGGGACGAATTCCAGGCCGCGAGCGGGGCGATGGAAGGAACAGGTGGAGGAGGAAGAATAATGTTCTCTTCGTGGGTAGCTGCACCTCCTTGCGCCGCCAATTCGCGAAGATTGAATTGTCTGCTCGGCGGAGTGACTTGTCGTTACGCGGCTTACACCGGCGACGAGCTTGCGACCTCCTCCATCTACGCGATGAAAAATCTGAGCGGCGCCGCGAAGGCGTTCGAAGGCGAAGCGAGATCGCGAGACGGCGAGACGAGATGACGGGCGCGAAGCGCTTCGCAAAACTCGTAACTCTCTCGCGCCGCGATTTGTAGAGAGAGCGCGATTTTGACGCGCGCGTCTCGACACTTTGTTGATAATGCCGGGGATGTTAGGCGGTATCGGCGACGGAGAGCCGCGATCTCTCCCCGCGAGGACGCGATTGATCAACCCGATCGCTGCGGCACGCCTGCCGCGGATTCTCCGTGCGATGATCACTCGAGTCGCGATGACTCGCTGCGGAAAGGCGCGGGCAATCAAGGAGAGCGACGTTTACGCCGACGGCGACGCGAGCTCTCTTACAGATGCGATCCTGAGCGTGAAGGCACACTAAATTGCATCGTATCGCTGTTTCTTCCGTTGCAGCTCCTGTTTCGCACGGGCAAGCACCGATTCACCCAAAGAAAGATAATTTCAGAACAAGCGGAATTGTCTAAATTTTAGAAGATTTTTTACTCTTATATACGTATATGGCCTCAAGAGGATTTCTCTAAAATTAAGAGGAAAATATTAAGAGGGACATATTAGCCTTAAAGTTAGAGGAATTATATATGTATTGTATTATATGTATAAGGGTGTCTCAAAAATACCGGACCACCCGGATAACTTTGCAGGATCAAATTTTCATGAAAAACTTTAAATACAAAAGTTGTAGGAAATCGAGTAACGGACTTGATGATGACCTTGAATTTGACCTTCAAGGTCATTTGGAGGTCGACTTGAAAAATTTTAATGGGAACTCCTATTTTTTATTACACTGTTTCTTTTTCTGCCAATTAATTTCAACAACTTTTGTCTGAAACATTTTTTTTATTTGCCTGATATTTCCTGAGATATTTGAGAAAAACTTGATAACTTTTTTAATATTTAACTTACGATATCTCGCTAACTATTTGTCGAAGGAAAAAGTGGTATTAGACTTCCTTGCACTTTCTTTATTTAGTCTCAAGAATATATTGTTACAATAGTGCCGTGATTTTTGTTAATTTGATGATTTTGAAATTTCCAAAAGTCAGTAAGTTAACAAAAGTCAGGGCGCTATTGTAACAATATATTCTTGAGATTAAATAAAGCAAGAAAGTCTAGTACCACTTTTTCTTCCGATAAATTGTTAGCGATATGTCGTAAGTTAAATATTGAAAAAGTTGTTCAAATTAACTAGTAGAAAAAAAACAGTGTAATAAAAAGTAAGGGTTTCCATTTAAAAAACGCAAGTTGACCTTCAAATGACCTAGAAAATAGAGGTCAAGGTCAAAGTCAAGGTCATCATAAGGTAGCTCACTTAAATCCCTACGATTTTTATTCATTTTCCTTGAAACTTCAATATTGAAGAGTTATTTGGGGTGGGACATTAAAATGGGACACCCTGTATAGAGATTAATATATATCTATATATATATATATATATTTCTGGTTCCAGTTCTATAAGTAAGTACGAATGAAATAAGGTCATCATATATAACAAATAAATTTCCAAGAAGTTTTGTTATGGACTTTATAGCTACAGAATTCATCGTAACTAGGGATGGGCTTCGTCAAGAAAAAGCATCGTCTTCGATTTAATCGATTATCAAAAAAATCGTTTTTGCATAATCGATATTTTCTTAAAAATATCGATAATAATCAATGTTTTCCTAGTTTATTTTAAATTAATGTAAAGAGTTATATGTTGCAACAATAAATTAATATATTATTAAAACCTTAAAGACCCTTTTACAATGGCTGCAAGCATAAGCTTATATATACGAATAAGGTTGTAAGCGTAAGCTGCAAGAAATAAACCAATTAAAGTCGGTTGTTCTTATAATAGTCGACTGTTGTTGGTTTATTTTTTACTGTTTACTGTTACAGCTTTATTTTTGCAGCTATTGTAGCCTGAATAGTAGTAAACAAATTCCCTAGTGATAAAAATTTAGTAACAAATCTAGTAATATAATCGACGAAAAAAAGTAATCGATCTAGGAAATAATCGGCCCCAAAAATATCGGTCTGATAATCGATTTTTCAAGCAAATAAGAATCGATGCTTGTTTCATCGATCGATGTTTGCCCATCACTAATCGTAACCAATTGTATGAAACATAGTTAAAAGAAAGAATATATCATTCCACTTCTTGCAATAGATTATAAACTGTATACGATATGGCTAAATATGGCTAAATTATCTTTGTTATATGTTACAGCGACACACGTATCTTTTTCAAAAAGCGTTCCAAATATTCTGACCCATGAGCCCATGGTTATTTTTTCGATCATGTCTGGGAGTAGAGCATGACTGAACAAAAGAAGCGGACATTCAAATCAAGAAGAGGATGCTCCTCTTCATACAAGAGGAAAATCATATAAGAGGAATATTCGCGCAAGAGGAAAATTAATCGATTAATAAAAAAGGAAATCCTCTTGGAACAAGAGGAAAACAGAATAATATCCAAAAAATTCCAGACGAATGGTTCACTTTAATCGCTTTGTCGCAAGAGGAGTCCTTTTCGCTATGAAAGCCTTCGCTCAGAATATACGAGACTGTGAGAACAATCACACTTTACAAATAGAATACATTTCTTTGGCTGTTAATTCATCCAAATGATTGGGTCGGCAG
>NW_020229997.1:319718-332942 GCF_003227715.2 Harpegnathos saltator | reverse complement strand
TCTTTATCGAAGAAAAAACTGTAAAATATAAGGCGTATTTTCTCTTTGCTAGTGTTCATCTTTGACGCCGCGCTCAAACAAAACTGAGTCAACTAATCACCAAAACTGTCAGAAAAAGTTTTTTCTAGTACAAAATCTCATCTTTTCTAACGCCATCTAGTGGAACCCGATCGGACTTATACAACGGCCAGATACAGATAACTAAAGCCATCTGTTAGAAAATAATGGATTTCTTTTTATTACACCTGACATTATTCTTTTCTCGTACTTACTTTCTGATGTTAGTTAATTTATACATAATTTTATGTTTTCCAGAATATCATTTATTTGATCATGGCTTCATACATTATATTTTTTTAAACGCGCACGCTAACAATTCAATCTAATCAATGAGCAACTCGCGGTCAAAGTCGCATGCTTTCTTGTATTGTTTTTGTTGCAGTGTAACGATACATTACCTACAATCGTATCGTTACGCTGACTGCCGCGAATATCACGCGGCAGTCAGCTGAGCGCGCACCCCCCGACCCGCGCTGACACCGCGTCTTCAAGCGTTCACCCGGTCTAGCCGAAGACCCGGCAGCTACGCTCGGGAAAAGATCGCCGCCGAGACGATCCTCGGCGAACGTCGTATAGTCACGATTAATCTCGATAAAATTCGGATTAATCAACGAAAGGAACCGAAGACAGAAAAAGACGAGTATATAATCTCGACAGTTTTTGGCAAGGGGTCAGTCTTAGGATAGGCTTCAAGCAGTCTTTGGAGAGTCTTCGAAGCATCTGAAGAAATCCATCGTCTAAGAATAGCCGTCAGAAAATCTGCAGAGCGCTTCCAGGAGATGAGAGTTTCGAGTAAGTAATCTACCAGGCCGCCACCGTCGGCATCCGCGATTGCTTCTTGTTCTTTGCGATATAGAGATCGAACGGCGAGAGGACCGTTGCTCCGTTGTGTTCTCCGGAACGATTCTCTTTTGTACCGTCTTTGCGTTATAAAGATCGAACGGTGAGTTTGCCGTTACTCCGGTGTGTTCTCCGGAACGTTCTTCTTTTGTGCCGTCCTTGCAATATAAAGTCGAGCGGCGAGTTTGCCGTTACTCCGGTGTGTTCTCCAGGACGATCTTCGTTCATGCCGTCTTTGCGATATAGAGATCGGACGGCGAGTTTGCCGTTACTCCGGTGTGTTCTCCGGAACGATCTTCGTTTGTGCCGTCCTTGCGATATAAAGATCGAGCGGCGAGTTTGCCTGCCGTTATTCCGGTGGGTTCTCCGGAACGATCTTCGTTAGTGTCGTCTCTGCGATATAGAGATCGAACGGCGAGTTTGCCGTTGCTCCGGTGTGTTCTCCGGAACAATTCTCTTTTGTTGCCGTCTTTGCGATTTAGAGATCGAACGGCGAGGTTTGCCGTTGCTCCAGTGTGTTTTCCGGAACGACTCTCATTTGCGCCGTCTTCGCGATTTAGAAATCGAGCGGCGAGTTTGCCGTTACTCCGGTGTGTTCTCCGGAACGCTCTCATAAATATATTTCTTTTTGTTTCTTCCTTTCTACTTCCTATAGGACTCAGAGTACGTAAAGATACAAGGGCAGAAAGAGTCGTCGCCCACACCTACCGACTGGCCGACGTGGCCGCCGGCTCGGAGTAACTCCATCGGCAAAGCGCATCGCGACCTCCAAAACAAAAAGAAATCGCCTAACGACCGCGACTAGTAGGACCAAGGGATCAAGCCGTAAGGCCTTGCGAACCTCTCCCGTCATCGGAAATCACGCGACGAAGCGAAACGAATAATTACGACGATTGACGAAACACAAGCGCAAGCCTTACGCTCGACGCACGGCCTACCTATTGTGTGCGCACCACAAGCGATAACGCGGCATAACGCGACGCGTTTTTGCGCGTTTCTTATGTACAGCGAGAGTCAGATGAGACGAAGACTCGGCATTTAAATCCGAATAAAGTCTGCGACAACGCCCGCGCGAAATCGCCATTTCAGCCACCACCGCGAGTTTTTTTCCCCATCCACTGTACATTCTGTGTATTAAAATAATTACTACTGACGAGTCGACAGTCACGCATCTAACCAAACCATTGTCACGGAATTCGGCCGTTCGCAGCGACGACGAGCCGAAGCGAAACACCGCGCGTTGAAGCGGTACCCAAACACCTCGCGAACCTGGGGAACCTCGCGAAAATAACACGCGGTCATTGCGTGCTGAAACGATAAAAATAAAGCGTCACTGTCTACAAACACTGACCGACTTCGATTATTCACCCAGATCACCTTCTCCTAATAAAACTTCTGCGCGCAATTCGCTAACGACGATCGCGACGCAGGGCCGGATCGAAGAAGAAAAGCGAACCCGGAGGCACGGGCGTTACAGCAGTATGTATACTAGTAATATAATTCTTCATTTCACGAAGAATATTTACAAAACTTTTGAATTTTACACTAACTATACAGATATTTTCTGATAACCATCCACGCATGTGCTTGATGCAATTTTCAAATGTAAATAAAACGTTTAACGTACCTGGTGTTACATATAAGCAATTATTAAAAATTAAGTTTCACAATTTGTGAGTTGTACATCTTACATGACGTTATTGTTAATTTTTCTATACGCAACGGGGGAGACGACGATTTGTAAAAATTGGTCTGCAGAAATCTTTGAATGTCAACACGTTGCCCCATTAGCGTATTCCAAGATTTGATCGGCAATAGCAATTGTTTGCTACGATTATTATCAATGATTACGTCTATACTGGCTTAGCTCCTACGCTGATTCCAATCCGATATTCAAATATTTATGAGCAGTTGCAGTCAGAGCATATCAGTGTCCTAAGACATGCATAGCAGGAGGTCGTGGAACGCTGAAAAGATATAGAAAATTTACATGTCTGAATCTCGGAAAAATTATTATGTATAAACTAAAAGAAACAGCGTTATGACACTCACCTCTCGCACATTTTCTTGCACGGTGGAGCCTCGTCCTCATGTTAAGCAGGTATGTAATAATTTGTTTGTTTAGCGTTCACTTCAGCACCGGCAGCATACATTTTATTATATAGACACACCCAAACTTTACTATATAGACACAACCGATGAATCTCGTGTTCACAGAGCGACTGAGAGACAGAAGTTTTTTTCCGAAGCCTAATATTATTGCTATTATAGAGCATTTCCTCCTCTTACTCTTCGGAGTTGTAGGACATCCCCTCCTCTTACTCTTCGGAGTTGTAGCGCATGTGCAGATACATTCTTCAAACTGAGAAAGTAAACGAGATGTGGCTATCTTTGTTTTAGACCCCCACCCCATTTGACTTAAGCATGTCCAAACTTGTTTTCTAATGGTAAGAATATAAAGTAAAGCATTCTAGAGCGCAGAGCTATTCTCCATAGTTAATGAAGACATGGAAGACTTCGCTCAAACCGAACGAGAACTGTTAGCGCAATCCACTCGTCTGAATTCGCGAGGGCATACCACGCGTGTGTTCAAAAGTGTGACAAGTGTATCAGATATTTGGAAGAACAAAGTCGAGCAAAACGACCGCGATTCAGTAGTGACTCGTATTGCACGACTCGAGGGACTGAAAATTTCTGTGCAAGAACGCTTCATACATGTGAGTGCTGGACACGCATCAAGAGATGCAGAATTGGTATAGAAAGAAATTGATACGGCGTTCGAAAGCCACGTATCAACCGGCGCAGTTACTAACGTGAACCATATTGAACCTCTTCGAATTCTCCAAGATGCGAAGAGTACGGTGCACGAGCACGTATGAAGTGCTATGGAAAGATACAACAATCTTAAGGTAAACACTGTGCTCATTGGCGAGTTTATCGCGGATGACAATCACGCGTTCAAAGGCCTTAAGACGAGAAAAAGTGAATTCTTCTGCTTTGGATTTGGAAAAATGGTACGAGCAATGCGTCATCGAGCCTACCATGGCATCTTTGGAAGAACTTCAAGAACGTGATAGTGGGTGGGCACTGCTGCGCATACTTGATCTCATAGTCAATGTGAACAAATACAATCCACTGAATGCAAGGTGCAACATTGAGTTGCCGCGCGAAATAAAATTAAAGGAAGCAGTGATAAACGTACGAACTAAAGACAACGGTAGTATGGGGTAGGTGTGGCCAATCAAAACATTCCCCCTCTACTCGACCCTTCGGCGCCACTAGACCACGCCCACCGGTGCCGAAGGATCGAGTGGAGGGGGAATGTTTTGATTGGCCATACCTACCCCCAAGGCTAAAAATGGCGGGAATTTGAATCACCGGAATAAAAATTAGAGCGTAATCAGAATATTAAATTTTTATTATTCAAATTAGGCGTTGTTGTGATTCTAGCTCTTGGTCAGCTGGTTAATTTGCATATTACTTTTGGAAAAATCTTCTGGGCACTCTGCGAGGCTCCAAACCCGGGACCTCAGGGGCTCTTGGAGTCAAACGTCTTACCACTGCTCTACTACTGCTACTCTGTGATAGAAACTGGTTTCACGGCGTACATGTAAAACGGAGAGGTGTGTATGTGTGTGTGGTTAGTGCGAAGACTCTGGAAAAATCTTGTAGTCCTGGTCGGATTCGAACCTAGGTCTGCTGGCTCTCGAGTCAAGCGTCTTATGCCCTACGCTACTGCTATACCCTGATGGAAACTAGCTATATTGTGTACATACGGAGAGTATTGACGTCACGCATGAAAAATTTGGCAGATTCTAGAACCTACGGGACTCGAGCCCCCCACCATGAGACCCCGCTCTCGACTCTCGTGAGCGCGTGCGAGCATGTTCGAGCAGGCAGGGATCATTTCGAAGACAAAAACTACCCAGGATTGTTGGAAGACGTATTTTTACCTGTGCAGGTCTCCTCGCTTTCGAACTTATTTTTATAACGGAATTTGTTACCTCGAACTGGAAACCGCAGAGAAGAGAGGAGAGGTGAAGAGAAAGGAATGCACAATATTTTTCATAGAATTCACATTTTATTTTTCATGATTAGATGAGACATTTATTAAAATTGCTCGTACAATTTTATTTAAATAAATCGAAGTAATTTCTTGAAATATAATGTGGAAATAAATATCTAGAAACGTTAAATCTTTTAATTGCCGACGTACATTTTGCTCGATTTCCTGATAGTTTGCGAAAAGCGTCTGTTTCACGATGTCCTCGTCTAAGTTTTTCTTGGGAAGCCTGAGTTCTATCTCCGTTACGAGAAACCGTACGCAATCGTTTACAAGTTTTGCAAACGTTTGCAGTTGTTCACATCGAGCGTCAATACATTTTGTTATAAGTTCTAGCCTCAAAAGATGTTGCCTGCATCACGATGTTTACCATGTAGACTTTTCGTTTCTTCGTCGGGGCTGCTGTCCCTGGGATGAATCGGTAGGCATCCTCTTCGATGCGGTGTTCACCTCGGTCGTTTTCGTATTTTCAGTCACCATGATCGCCCTTGCCCATACGCCGTGGTAAAGGTGATGGTCACATCGTTGATATGGACGGGCTCCGGCACGGGCCTGGTTACCGAGTGCAAGTAATCGCCTATGTGTTTCATGTACTCCTTAAACTTTTCCCATGTGGCGAAGTCGAACTGGATCCCTGTAGAGGTATTGCCGGATAGTTTTATTGTAGGCTCGAACGTTGTCCCATCGTTTGATGCCCGCAATCCGATTTGCATCCTCTTGGTATCCGAAGTGTTGAGGGGATAAGTGTGGAGAGAAGCATATAGCTCTCATAGCGAGCCTTCAGAGTCACCATACGCGATCTTCTTAAATTCAGCGTTTGCGTTAGTATTCGCCATTATGTTTTCACAAGAACTTATTATCCCACAGGTGAAAACACGAGAACTAATATACTTCGTCGCACGAAACGAGTACTAAGACTGAAGAAGCTCAAATGGTTTGGGCCCTAGCCCAATGGGCTTCTTATAAGAAAAGAAAAGTGGAGGGGTAGTTCTGTGAGCATACAACAAATAAATTTATTTCTTAATATTTGTTAAATGATTCAGCCTAGAACGTTCTAGAATTTCTCAGAACGGAGCATACGTGTTCCTACAGGTTTCATGATGTCGTGGGAGCAGCGTTTATTTTCGAAGCAGTGGATGGGAAAATACATTTTATGGTCTTTTGCGAAAGTTTCCAATCAGGCTCTATTGTAGTCAAAACCGATTATATCGTCCATCCTTACATCTAAATTTATGTTTAGATAAACACATTTCTACAAATCGTTTGTGTAGGCCGCAAAGGAATGACGCACATTTTTCACATCTGAGAATTTATAAAAACGAGAAGAAAGAAGATTCTTTTGTGCCGCGATAAGGTTTATTCTTTTGTGACTGAACGGAACTGAACGGAATGCGCGAACTCTGCAGATTCCACGGGTTTTATGTTATCGGGGAATAGGCATTATATTTGCCGAATCAGCGGATGAGAAAATGCCCTTTACATCTCTTTTGTGAACCGGAGTCCTATTCTAGTTAAAACTGATTATATTTCCTTCCACGCATCTAAATCTAGATAAACAGACAATTCTACAAAACGTTTTTCGTGTAGGGTCTAAGGGAATTCGCATTTCTCTCGTTTGAGAATGCGAGATATAGATATGAGAAGAAAAAGGTTTATTCTTTTATAGCAGGAATAATATGATCCTTTAACAGATACCAAATTCTGCGATAAAACTAGACGAGTATATTGCCGGCAAGCGTTGGTACAGTTAGTCCCGCCTTATTTACACAGGCATTCGTGGAGGTTTTCCAAAATTTTGGAAGATCCATGTTATATAAGAGTGCTCGAAGTTGCTGCGACATATTTTACTGTTTCCATCGCTTCGAGCAACATTCCTATTCCGTGATATTCGTGAAAGTATAAGATGTCGCAGCTTTTCAAAATTGTACGTGACTGTATAATCGCAGCGTCGGTAGCAAATCCAATAATCAAACGTGGGAAATTTGTGCGAACTCGCGAGTGATAACGATGAAAAGACATATGAAGTGTTTTTTAATTCGCGGCCATGTGCAGTAGTGGCCTACTGGCGATTCGTTTGCGGGCAATTTAAAAATAATCCTCGCTTGCATGGGATCGCAGCCGAGATTGTGGAAGCGAGAAGCTTACTCGGAGAGAATGAAGAAGATATCGGTGACCGTGTTCAGGACATGCTCCTTTCCGCATTGTAAATAATTTCCTTTCGCTGTGATGTGACATAAAAAAATAAGTCTAATAAATGCTGGTATTCACGAATATGTTCTTGTGTTCTTCATTTTCTCAGTTCTCACCAATACTGTACGAAGCGGAAATCCAAAGAGCCGCTCTCGCTCGAGTATAAGACCTCCTCGTCAAGAAAATCTGCTAGTGAGTATGAGGAAAAAAAGTATAAGATTATTCTCTTGTAGAGCCTCGTGTTTAATATCGAGTTAAATTTTAGCAAGTCGTAATAAAATAGCGAGAACTGACAAAGATATCGCCTGCAATATAAATAAAAACGGCATTGATATTAGTCATGACGACGCTGTTCACGTCTCGGGTAACATCATCGAGTACGATGACAATGGAGTCGATGAAACGACACAAGACGCAAATGAAGCTGGTGAAACCCAGGACTTCCGAATCTCGCAGGCTACACTAGTCGAAGGTAAGAAAAGGTAGGAGAAAATATCTTATACTCTTAGTTGTATTTTTATTCTAATTGTATGTAAAATTTATACCTGTATAACATTTTCAATTCATATTTACAGTACAACAGAATAGTGGATACGACCAGCCGAAAGAACATCGAATGGACAAAAGCGAAGACCACAGAGTGTGCGAAGCGACAGCAAAAGCCGACACGGTCAATAATCGTGAGTCCTTATATAAATGTATTGAAATACTCAAGGAAATGTCGCATAATTATAGAAAATTTAATATTCTCGGGAGGGAGTCGAATATTCGAATTTTCCCACCTCCAGAAGGAGCCAACATCACTGAATATTTAAAAAATGCTTTTCGGGAAATCCACGACTACGCGGTAAATTCGGGTGGCGCGAACAACTACGTGAGATTGACGCTTGCTTCTTCGGACTTAACTGCGGGTTTATCGCTTCGTGCCGCTCGGGACTTGACTTACAACGAGATTTGAAATCTCGTGAATTCGTTAGCGCAGAGTGCCGGAGGTCATGATATTTTAGAATATTTCAAAATTAATATTTTCAATGTCGCGGCACCTTCTGGTCGTGGAAAGAAATCATATAAACTAACTCACGAAGATATAGCGAAACGCTCGATCCTTACTATAAACAACTTTGACAATTTGTGCTTTCCCCGTTCGCTCGTCGCTGCGATAGTGTACAACGAACGCGACAATATGCGTACAGGAGAAATACATGATAAATGGAATTCCGTGAGGAAGCAATATTCTATATTACAACGAGACCTAGCAGTCGAACTGACACGGAAAGCCGGTGTCCATATACCTGAAAAAGGGTGTGGTATCCCCGAGATCGAGCGTTTCCAGTATTATCTTGCCAGCAACGATATCGTGATCGTTGTTTATTACTTTAGTTCCTTCGCACGTGGTGCACCTCCCATGTACGATGGTAGCAACGTACTCACCTCCCACGGGCGCGAAGCTAAAATGATTCTGAATATTATGTACT
This sequence comes from Harpegnathos saltator, assembly GCF_003227715.2. Lineage (NCBI taxonomy): Eukaryota > Metazoa > Arthropoda > Insecta > Hymenoptera > Formicidae > Harpegnathos > Harpegnathos saltator. The sequence goes on along the minus strand of NW_020229997.1, from coordinate 324,314 downwards.
ACGAAAAATCCCGACATTACAATCCAATATTAAATTTAAAAGCTGCATCGGACAGCCAAGGTTATTGTGTACGTTGTAATAGCGGATATAAGCCGGAAAGAGAGCATCGGTGCTCAAACGCATGTCCACGGTGTCACGGCGTTCCAGCGTGCGAGATATCAGGCGTAGAACTAATACGATGTGCCGCGTGTTAACGTGAACTTTACGGGTCGGTGTATTTCGAGTGTCATCGTGCGCAAAAATCGCTCCAAAGCACTTCATCTTTGAGCGTCTGTAACGGAAACAAGTAAGCGCATAAAAGGTCGCATCGCGTTTGTATTCTATAATTTTGAGGCGCGTCTAGACAATACGATCGAAGGCACAGAAAACGTTAAAACTCACGTTGTGACGCTCTGCGTCACTGAGTGTCGCGCAGCAGATATGTGAAAGCTGCATGAATGTAGACAATATGGCGTTGCGATGTCGTTGGTGCGGGATACGCGAATTTATATTTCGAGACAATCCGATGAAACAATTCGTCGATTTTGTCACGAGACCGAGGAAGAGTTTCAAACAGATCATCTGCATCGCATACAACATAAGCGCATTCGATGCGCAATTTATTCAACGGTACTTGGTCGAGAGCGGTAATCGAGTGGAACCTAAGCTTATTTTAAACGGTACGAAGATTATATTGTTAACCGTTGGGCAAACAAAATTTATCGACAGTGTTAATTATATGCCTATGCGCTTGTCAGCATTACCAAAAGCCTTCGGGTTAAAGGATACTGCAGGCAAATGTCTGTTTCCGCATTTATTTAACACTGTCCAAAATCAACATTATATCGGACCGATACCAGATGCAAGATACTATTCTCCCGAAACGATGAGACCGCCTGAGCGTGAGCGGTTTTTAGAATGGCACGAGGACATTGGCGCGAGGCACGAGGCGCAAAAACATAGAATTTGATTTCCAACGGGAAATTGTGAGCTATTGCCGGAACGATGTCGATATTCTTCGACGGGCTTGTCTCGCCTTCCGTAAGATTTTCCTGGATCGTGGAAAAGTATGTCCATTTGAAGAATGCACAATCATTGCCCCTACGTGCATGAAAGTTTTTCGTAAAAACTTTCTGCGTGAAAAGGAGATAGGTATTATTCCTTCGGGTGGGTATCGGCGTATCAACAATCAATCCCGCAAAGCGTTGAAATGGTTGTTGTGGATGGAGCGCGAGCTCGGTCATACTATAACACATGCAGGTAGATCTCGCGAACATCGCATACCGGAAGGGCTGCTCGTCGATGGGTATTACACGAGACAACGAATCCTGCGTAAAGACACGTGTTGCAATTTCACGGATATTTCTGGCATGGATGTCCCGCGTGTTTCAGGGTGAATCGTGATAGCCCGCTCTCGATTACCGTGAAGGGGGATACTATTGAGTCGCGATACGAGCATACACACGTGACAACATCTCGTCTACAGAAGCTAGGTAAAACGTAACGGAAAAGTGGGAGTGCGTCTTCGATCGGGAGTTGCAGGACAATCAACCGATGCGCGATTTCCTTGCGAATCACTCGATGTTAGAAACTGAGCCTCTCGATCCTCGCGAAGCGTTCTTCGGTGGTCGTACAGGGAACATCATCACCCGGTGTGATGTTACGGGTACGGAGAAAATACGTTACGTAGACATATGCTCCTTGTACCCGTTTGTGCTAAAGACGGGCTCTTTTCCGCTCGGTCACCCGGACATGTACGTGGGCGAAGAATGTTCCGCCTTGATTGGTATAGCTCCCGATTTTGACTTTAGCAGAATGGAGGGGATCGTGCGGTGCAAGGTGCTCGCTCCGCGTGATTTCTTTCACCCTATACTCCTATTTCGCGTTCGCGGAAAATTATTGTTCGCCCTATGCCGTAGTTGCTGCGAGACATTTTCTCAATCTCCGTGCACACATGATAATACGGCCGACCGAGAATTCGAGGGTACCTGGGTATTCTGTGAATTACGGAAGACTATAGAGAAAGGCTATAGTGTCAGGTCCGTGAGCGAGATATGGAAATATAAGATATGGAAATATAAGATTTCGCAATACGACCCAAGTACTCGGTTGGGAGGTATGTTCGCGGGATATATCAACTGTTTTCTGCAACTTAAGCAGGAGGCTAGCGGGTGGCCTGCTGAATGCATCGACGATGAAGAGGCCAAAGAGCGATACCTACGGGAATACGAAGAAACAGAGGGTATTATTTTCGATAGAAACAACATCGCGGTAAATTCGGGGTTGCGTTCGGTTGCAAAGCTTTGCCTCAATTCGTTCTGGGGTAAATTCGGTCAGCGATCTAATCTGCCGAATACCGAGGTCGTTAAGACACGCGAACATTTCATGTCGCTGCTCACGAGTCCCCAGCATGAAATCATAAACATATTGCCCGTGAACAATGATGTTCTCTACGCCTCATGACGATTATGACAAGAGGCGCTTGTTCCCTCTGCAACTACAAACGTCGTAATAGCGGCCTACACGACGGCACAGGCACGCTTGAAATTGTACGTTTATTTAGAAAAATTAGATCGTAGAGTGTTATATTATGATACTGATTCATGTATATATTTGAGCACCGATGACCCCAATGAGTACGAGCCGCATACGGGTAATTTTTTGGACGATATGACGGATGAACTCGAAAGTTATGGTCAAGGTAGCTACATAGAATCCTTTGTATCCGGAGGTCCAAAATTTTATGCCTATGTCGTTCGCACTCCACAAGGTAAAATCCATGAAGTTTGCAAAGTAAAGGGGATAACCTTGAACTTTGAGACTTCGAAATATATTAATTTTAATAGTATAAAAAATTTATTAGTCACCAATAAAATACCTATCGATGAGAACGAGGAAGAGAAGAAGAAGAATGCGAGGAAAACTTCGATAAATCTACGTTTTAGAGCGATTCGTCGTACAGTGTTTCACGACATTGTAACGAGAGACGAGAGCAAGTTGTGCGTGCCGGTGCTCCTAAAACGTAGATTCGACGACACAGGTCACTCTGTGCCATACGGTTACGTAGTGGCGTAAGAATAGTAGTAGAGCGTGTTCTTTCTCCTCCAAATCTAAACACTTATTTGTAGAGTAAGAAAAATATAAATATAGACGTTTCCCCAAAAGCGATCAACCTGTATATCGCGTATGCACTAGCTCTATAAGAAACTTTTGTGCAAACTGTATGTATATATGCTATTAAAATAAAGCTTTTGCAAAATAAAGAAGAAATAAGTTCTTTTACAGATATATATGTATTTCTATCTTTGTATATGACTCCTGAATCACAATAAAATCTTAGCAAATTATATCGCTAGAAGCAGTCTCTTTCACCCACAAGTGTTCGCTCGTACGAGCTCATTGAACGATTATTAGCTCACAGTTTCACGCTGGAAAGCTAATATCGCTAGCGGCGCTAAAATAAGCTATTCCCGCGGCCGCCAGATGGCGGATACACGTTTCGACAGAATCCTATTTTATTATGCCGAGTGGCAAGGGGCTTAGCGCCAACTACAGCATGAAGTGGCGAAATCGGGACGATGCGTGATAGAATTTCGAGAAGACTTACCGCGTCCGGATGATTATTCAAACGATCCGCTTGTCGCGAAAATGGTGATAGTAGACGATCTCATGAGGGAATCGTCATCGTGCGAAGTAATCGTCGATCTGTTCACGAAGGGTAGCCATCACAAAAATCTCAGTGATATACTCATTTCGCAAAATCTATTTCATCAAGGACGCGGACAACGAGATATTTCTCTCAACGCGAATTACATCGTGGTGTTCAAAAACCCTCGCGATCGTGCTCAGATTCGTCACTTGGCCAGGCAGGTATGTTCGGAAGATTCAAAGTTTTTGGAAGAAGCTTACCATGACGCTACATCGTTTCCACATAGGTATTTGTTGCTCGATCTGAAACAATCTACCCCGGACGAGTATCGATTTCGTACATGTGTCTTTTCCACTGATACTACGCATTATGTTTACATTCGGCGTCGATCCACCAGAAGTTACATATAAAACTCATGCATACGATCATTTTGCGACAGTCTTATCGCTGTAATGGCAGTGAGTGAGGGGAGCAGAGCGAATGCGAAAAAGGACGATAGAACCGCAAACGCAGCAAAACGGTCCATCGGTGAGAAATACATCTCTCTTCTGAAGGCGTTGCGCTACTTGACGGAGAAACAACGTGCTGCCTTTCTGCGAGAAGCTGACCGTGATTTCTTAAGATGTATTTGCGAGTGTACCTTCAACACACTCAAAGGTAACGTACCGCTCGACAGAAGAGAAAAAAATCGCCTATCGCCTATCGGGTTATAAATCTACATTGCGTCATATCGCTAATGATCGCGGTGATTGGAGAAGCAAACGAAGAGCGATAGTACAGCGAAGCGGATTTCTACCTTATCTGATCGTCCTTATACTTGGGGCTATAGTATCCAAAATTATCGGTAATTGAGACTGTTCACGCTTGAACCATGGAAAGAGCCAAGTAGATGGTACTGATTTCTACGGATAATCTCGAGAGAATGCAGCAACAGGCTCATACATCATCGACTACAGCGTCGTCGTTGT